>NC_085140.1:66618945-66918945 GCF_024139115.2 Armigeres subalbatus
CAGCACTGGTGCAGACAGATTCAGGAGGAGAAGGACGCAGTGCGGGCGGTCGAGTTGCAGCAAGAAACCCGGCAGAACGTGGAACGCTACAGACGGACACCGTGATAGCAGACCCGCCACCTGGATGAAGTGAAGTGCTGGTATAAGGATGGGAGCAATTTGACGGATGAACGTTTCAAAAATATGTACAAGCAGTGATGGTAGCGGAAAAGATGATTTCGTCAGTTCAACGGACGTTGAAAACCAACCAGCCCTCATGATTGGGGAAGTTAAGGATGCCACCCAACAGCTAAAGACCAATAAGGCATCTGGTAAGAATGGCATTGGAGCTGGAATCATTAAGGGACCGGAAAAGCTGGCCACTTGTCTGCACAGACTGGTAGTCAGAATTTGGAAAATAGAACAGCTACTGGAGGAGTGGAACGGAGGGGGTGTCCTACGAAAGGCTGAATACTCATAAACCTGAACCAAAAACCCTGAAATCCCGAAAGGCTGAAAGTCTCAAAAGGCTATGTTGAGTGGTTGGATAGTTAATGATGAATAAAGAATAAAGAATAAAGAATAAAGAATAAAGAATAAAGAATAAAGAATAAAGAATAAAGAATAAAGAATAAAGAATAAAGAATAAAGAATAAAGAATAAAGAATAAAGAATAAAGACTAAAGAATAAAGAATAAAGAATAAAGAATAAAGAATAAAGAATAAAGAATAAAGAATAAAGAATAAAGAATAAAGAATAAAGAATAAAGAATAAAGAATAAAGAATAAAGAATAAAGAATAAAGAATAAAGAATAAAGAATAAAGAATAAAGAATAAAGAACAAAAGAATAAAGAATAAAGAATAAAGAATAAAGAATAAAGAATAAAAGAATAAAGAATAAAGAATAAAGAATAAAGAATAAGAATAAAGAATAAAGAATAAAGAATAAAGAATAAAGAATAAAGAATAAAAGAATAAAGAATAAAAGAATAAAGAATAAAGAATAAAGAATAAAGAATAAAGAATAAAGAATAAAGAATAAAGAAAAAAGAATAAAGAATAAAGAATAAAGAATAAAGAATAAAGAATAAAGAATAAAGAAGAATAAAGAATAAAGAATAAAGAATAAAGAATAAAGAATAAAGAATAAAGAATAAAGAATAAAGAATAAAAAATTAAAAAATAAGAATAAAGAATAAATAAAGAATAAAGAATAGAGAATACATAAAGAATAAATAATTGATAACAAAGCATTAAGAAAATTGAATAAAGAATAAATAATAAAGAATAAAAGAATAAAGAATAAAGAATAAAGAATAAAGAATAAAGAATAAAGAATAAAGAATAAAGAATAAAGAATAAAGAATAAAAGAATAAAGAATAAAGAATAAAGAATAAAGAATAAAGAATAAGAATAAAGAATAAAGAATAAAGAATAAAGAATAAAGAATAAAGAATAAAGAATAAAGAATAAAAGAATAAAGAATAAAGAATAAAGAATAAAGAATAAAGAATAAAGAATAAAGAATAAAGAATAAAGAATAAAGAATAAAGAATAAAAGAAAAAAAGAATAAAGAATAAAGAATAAAGAATAAAGAATAAAGAATAAAGAATAAAGAATAAAGAATAAAGAATAAAGAATAAAGAATAAAGAGTAAAGAATAAAGAATAAAGAATAAAGAATAAAGAATAAAGAATAAAGAATAAAGAATAAAGAATAAAGAATAAAGAATAAAGAATAAAGAGTAAAAGAATAAAGAATAAAGAGTAAAAGAATAAAGAATAAAGAGTAAAAGAATAAAGAATAAAGAGTAAAAGAATAAAGAATAAAGAATAAAGAATAAAGAATAAAGAATAAAGAATAAAGAATAAAGAATAAAGAATAAAGAATAAAGAATAAAGAATAAAGAATAAAGAATAAAGAATAAAAGAATAAAGAATAACGAATAAAGAATAACGAATAAAGAATAAAAAGGAAGAATAAAGAATAAACTATAAACAATAAAGAATAAAGAATAGAGAATAAAGAATAAAGAATAGAGAATAGATAATTGAGAATAAAGAATAAAGAATAAAGAATAAAGAATAAAAGAATAAAGAATAAAGAATAAAGAATAAAGAATAAAGAATAAAGAATAAAGAATAAAGAATAAAAGAATAAAGAATAAAGAATAAAGAATAAAGAATAAAGAATAAAGAATAAAGAATAAAAGAATAAAGAATAAAGAATAAAGAATAAAGAATAAAGAATAAAGAATAAAGAATAAAGAATAAAGAATAAAGAAAAAAAGAATAAAGAATAAAGAATAAAGAATAAAGAATAAAGAATAAAGAATAAAGAATAAAGAATAAAGAATAAAGAATAAAGAATAAAGAATAAAGAATAAAGAATAAAGAATAAAGAATAAAAAATAAAGAATAAAGAATAAAGAATAAAGAATAAAGAATAAAGAATAAAGAATAAAGAATAAAGAATAAAGAATAAAGAATAAAGAATAAAGAATAAAGAATAAAGAATAAAGAATAAAGAATAAAGAATACAGAATAAAGTATAAAGAATAAAGAATAAAGAATAAAGAATAAAGAATAAAGAATAAGAAGGAAAGAAGAAGGAACAAGAATGATGAAAAAGAAAGTAAAGAAAAAAAAGGAAAACAGGACGAAAGAAGAGAGAAAGATGAAAAAAACAAGGGACAAGGAAGAAGAAAAGAATGGAAAAGAAAGGACGAAAGAAAGAAAAGGAAAAAAAGGTTGAAAAAAGTAAGTAAGAAAAAGGAAGAAAAAGGAAGAAGGTAGACTGAAGAAAGAATAGAGGAAAAGGAATAAGGAAAAAGGATGAAGAAGTTTGGAAAAGGAAGAAGGTAGAGGAAAGAAGACAGAAAAGGAGGAAAAGGCAGGTAATGAAAGAAGGAAGAAAGAAGAAAAAGAAAAAAACCAAGGGAAAGAGAAAAAAAGAAATAAGAAAGCAAAAGGAATGAATGGAGAAAGAAGAAGAAGAACAAAGTGAAGGAAGAAGAAACCTGAAAAAAGGAAGAAGCAGGATCAAGGAAGGCAGAAGAAGGAAGAAGGAAATAGGAACAAAGAAGGAGGAATTAAGAAGAACTATGGAGGAAGAACTAAGAAGAAAGGTAGAACGAAGAAGCAAGAAAGAAACAGAAAGAAAGAACTAGGAAGGGTTGAAGAAAGAAGAAGGAGAAAAGAAGAAGGAGAAGGAGAAAAAAATTAAAAAAAGGAATGAAAAAATAGGGAGAAGAAATAAGGGAGAATAAAGAAGCAAGAAGGGAGAAAAGAGAAGAATAACGAAAAAAAAGTAATCTTGGCAAGAATCAAAAACCAAATATGTACAAGAACCAAGAAAAAAAAAGTCTTCTTCCTTTCCTTTTTGTTACCTCAACATTTTTTGAGCTGTCTGGACTAAAAAATAAAAATTCCGTACAAAAATTGAAAAATAACAAGTTGCAAGAAGGTTGCGGATCATTTTAGTTCGTGCCCCTATTAACGTCGAATGTGAATTCTTCCACTAAAATTGGTTTCTCACGATTTTTCAGCCTTATGCGAGATTTTAACTTTTCAGCCTTTCGTGTTCGGCCTTATGAGTTTTCAGCCTTATGTGATTCAGCCTTTTGTGGAAGACCCAAAGGAGGGGTCATATGCCCCATCTACATGAAAGGCGACAGGCCGTATATTATTTGTTGACCATACATAGCTACAAGATCTGAGCTCAAGAATGATTCGGAGTATCGTTGATGTTCTAAGAACACCATGTGCCATGTTTATTATAGTGAAGTGTTGTTCTATTAAGCCAATCCAACTCAAAAGTATGTCCAACACTCCGTAGAACGTTTTGTTGACCATACAAACCTCCAAGATCTGAGCTCAAGATCACTTTGGAGTATCGTAGATGTGCCGCCTTTCAAAAGACTCGGAAGCCTCCTTCCAAGAGACTCGGGAACCTACTTTCAAGAGGCTTGGAAGCCTCCTTTCAAGAGGCTCGGAAGCCTTACTTTGAAAGGCTTGGAAACCTCCTTTTAAGAGGCTCGAAAGTCTCTTTTCCAGTGGCTCGAAAGCCTCCTTTCAAGAGGCTCGGAAACCTCCTTCCAAGTGAATCGAAAGCCTTCTTTCAAGACACTCGGAGACCTTCTTTCGAGAGGCTCGGAGACCTCCTTTCAAGAGGCTCGGAGATCTCATTTCAAAAGGCTCGGAGGTCTCTTTTCAAAAGGCTCGAAAGCCTTTTTTAAGAGGCTCGGAGACCTCCTTTCAAGTGGATCGAAAGCCTCCTTTCAAGATGCTCGCAGACCTCCATTCGAGAGTCTCGGAAACTTATTTTCAAGAAGTTAGGAAGTCTCATTTCTAGAGACTCGAAAGCCTTCTTCGAAGATGCTCGGAGACCTCTTTTCCAAAAAGCTGGGAAACCTTCTTTCAGGAGGATCGGAAACCTCCTTTCAAGAGGCTTGGAGATACCCTTTCAAGAGATTTGGAAACCTACTTTCAAGAGGCTTGGAAGCCTCTATTCAAGAGCCTCGGAAGCCTCCTTTTAAGAAACTCGGAAGCCTCTTTTTAAGGGGCTCGGAAGCCTCCTTCCAAGAGGCTCGGAAGCCTTCATTCAAGAGGCTCGGGAACCTACTTTCAATAGGCTTGGAAGCCTCTATCCAAGAAGCTCGGAAACCTACTTTCAAGAAACTTGGAGGCTTCCTCTCAAGAGGCTCGTAAGCTTCCTTCCAATAGTCTTGGAAACCTTCATTCAAGAGACTCGGGAGCCCACTTTCAATAAGCAAAGAACCCTGCTTTCAAGAGGCTTGGACGCCTCATTTCAAGAAGCTGGGAAGTCTCCTTTCAAGAAACTCGGAAGCCTCATTTTAAAAGCTCGGAAGCCTCTGCTCAAAAGGCTAGGAAGCCTCCTTCCAGGTGGATCGAAATCCTCCTCTCAAGATGCTCGGTGACCTCCTTTCAAGAGGTTCGGAAGCCTCCTTTCAAAAGGCTGGGAGGCCTCTTTTGAAAAATCTCGGAAGCCTTTTTTCATGAACATCAAGATCAAATCATAAGATCGATTTGGAAGCTTTAGAGCATCCTAAACAAAATATTTTTCCTCGATACATATACTTTTGAATGGTTTGTATTACTTTTAGTACTGGTATAATAACTAAAAGTTACCGTAATCCGGGGTATCATTGATCAATTTTTTCAATGTTTTGTAAATATTTCCTCCGTAAATTAAATGATTGCTTTTTTCATATTTTTAAAACGAGTACTGCTACGTGTAGAACGTTTGAGGCTATTGTTCTTGATTATTTGATAATTATAAAATTGTTTTAAAAATCTGTTTTGTCTAGTTTTTCGAATTTCCAATTTGGGGTAACTTTGATCATCAATCATTTCACTTTGTTACGTCTATAAAGCAAGCGTTTGTAAACGCCTTAAGGTAGGCAATTACTTTTGAAATCCTTATACTGAGGCGAAGCGTATTGATTGTTTCGAGTAAGGCATCATGACCGCTAGGTGAATTATCTGGTTTTCAACAATAAAAATCAAAATTTTGAAACAAAAATATGGATAAACAAAGAAAATAAGATTACTTATCACCCAATTGTAGGTACGATCTCAATTTTTGTTATTATGCTTGTTTTGAGTGCTTTTTTGGCAGCTTACTGTGAGTTAACAAAATGATGTTGATTTTATTTTTCAAGCTATGGCAAAAATTAAATGCAAATTCTAGTGGAGATTATATTATTCGGTAGCAAATTTAGTCAAGATTAAAATACCTAACTCATAATAAGTAATCGTAATAACAGAAAGTAATACTTTATTCATCTTTTAAAAATGGTTCAACTGATCAATGTTACCCCGCTGATCAATGTTCCCCCGGATTACGGTACATTGAAATGAGGTGAGGAAAAAATCCGGATTGAATCGGTTAAGCTCCGACGAGCCAATGATCCAATTATTGACAACCTTTAATTCATTCATCGATATTTATGTCGACATTAATACATGCGATCAATTTCCAACACTTTTCCGAAACCGTGAACCAGTCCATTATGCAACTTTCTCTACGTTGATCGTGCGATTTTAAAATTACTCTTGAAATTGCTGCGAAACTTTATTCTACAACGCTACCTTATGTAGTTGAGATTCTTAACAGGTGACAATTTGCGTCACGCTGTTCATGAATCCCCTTTCCATTGCATTATATGAAGCAGGACATATGATAAGGGAAGTGTCGACAGTCAGTTGCTATTAACACGAGTTGTGAGAATGTTTGTAGTCTTTCAACTATCCTGGGGCCGCATTCGAGCTAAATTTTCGGCCATGGTCCACCAGTTTCGAGTAGATGCAACACAGGGAAGTGATTGTTTTTGGTTGTTGGATGTGATGCTACTACTTGGAGGTAATCTGCCTGCGCATATCGTGGGCGATTTGAAATTCTGCACTTTTCAACTCTTTCATTTTGATTCAGGGATGAAAAGTCCAACGACGTCTATGTGGACCGGAGAGCAATATGTTCGCTACTTCACCAATTTCTTATTTATTTACCAAGGGATAGTGTTTCTTCTTCAATTATTCAATTCACTGCATGACCAAAATGATGACATGGCCACAGTTGTGTGGCAAGTTATAAAAGTTTCGGCTTGGTCTGTTGCAGCTTTGAGGATGCTGTTAAACTCACTTCTTCAGCAATCTATCACAGCTGTTCGAAAATTCATCATCAGCAACCATTTCCAATCAGGTGCGAAGGATTATGATGAGCTTGAGGAACGCGAATTCCATCAGTGCACTCGATCTATCTTTCATTCAGTCTGATCATAGTAAATACCGTGTTACTTTCGGTGCCAAATTCTGCAACGGATGTTGCACTTCGATTACCATCTCAACTGCAGGGCAATGGAAAGCTACTTGATAGTATTATGCGATGGTTTGGCATTTATTTTTTACCAGTCGTAATCTATCCTAGGATCTTCATTAACTTGACGAGTGTTGCAACTCTGTTGCTAGGGATGCGGACTAAACTAAGAATATTGAGGCATCGTTTCAGCCAAATATTGATGCAATCAGGGACGATCAAAGGGAATGCCATTGAAAACGTAAAGCGAGAAATTACAAAAGCGCTGAAACAACAGCAAGAATATTGGAGGTACTTTGGGATAAAGTTCCCTTATTTCTGATAATTGTCTAGAGCATGAAAGATTTGTATTTATTTCTCAATTTCAGCATCTTGAGCATACTGAAGGATTTGTTCGGGAAAACGTTCTTTTTGGTTCACTATTTTTCAATGTTCAGCATTGGAGGACTGTTCTATGTGGCGAAAAGCGCTGGTATAACCGTTATTTCCATTTCAGTAACATCAGGATCTTTATTTCTGCTAGTGGAATACTATTTACTGTGCCGAATAGTTGATACACTCAGGGAAGAGGTTTGTTAAATTATGGTGCCATAATATTCAATTTCCAATTAATCTACTTTTGTTATAGGGAGACTTGATTTGCGATGAGATTTTTGAGCTATGTACTATAATTCCATACAGTCGCGTGTATCATTCGGAGTATGTTCAGTTAAGAACATCATTAATGATAATATGGATTAACACCCAGCATAGAGTTTTATTCACATTTTATGGAAATTTTATAATTTCTACGTTCGCGTTCGTCAATTTAATTAATACTGCCTACACCGTGTTGACTTTTCTTATCAGTGTTGGTTGAATATGATTATTTAAAATAAAGAAAGAGACAAGGCTTTGATTTCCGCATACTGAAATAACAATAAACTATAGTGACTGCATAGTTGTAAATCCCTAGTTAATCAATCCTACACAAATGTGCTTGGATTTTAATGACGAAAAATGGTGTTGGTACCAACCACTTTTTTCACACCATCCCCACTGATGACAGAAGCTGTAAAATTGCTGCACTACACATAAAACGTTGACATTTTCCGTCAGCCATGGGGAGCATCATTTGCATAAACCGATTCTGCGTTTCGTACAACGTGTAACCGTGACGGTGCGACGACGTCGCAAGCGTAGCCGACCCAAATGTTGTAAACTATATGTAAAGTGGCATCAGTCAGCAGGAGCTGAGCCCCATCCGTGGAGGAGTGTTGAGTACAGCGACAGACAACCGACAACGGTAACCCATCGCGACCCAGCCCGTGAACTTGTAAAATATCGCTACTGTGTTGAAGTGTTAACGGCAAATGCTGAAAAGGATCCATCAGGGAGTTACACGGCTAACCAACTGGAAAATTGGCTTTGGCGTGTGCGAGCTGGGTGTGTTGAGCGATTCGCCTTTGAAGTGGTACATTTCAGAAACAGCCAGTCAGTGGTGGAGAGAGTGAGTGTTTTATTCCACTTACCGGAGGAAAGTTCTTCAATAACGCTATTTGGGAAATTAATGCGCACCGGAACCCATGACACGGGATGCAGGATGAAAGTTGATTTGATTAGATGCCCTTGTCTCTCTGTTAATTAAATAATTAATTAAGTAAATAATAATATTAGTAATTGGGTAAATCAAATCAAAATGCTAGAACACATCATATGGAATGTTTCGAATTATGCACTGAAACGAGACATATGTCTTTTTTTCTCAAAGAATATTTTTGACAGGCTTTCTTTGGTGTACCAAGTTGACCGTATGTGAAAATATGCGGATGTCCGAATAAAATATGCGAATGACTTGATTGGGTCTCCAGTTAGCCTTGGAAGCAAAGACGTAGGATTGCCAATCCGGAGATGTCGAGTTTGATTCTCGGTCTAGGATGTTTTCGATTGGGAAACATTCGCGACTCCCTGGGCATAATGTATCCCTTGGACTTGCCACACAAGATTACATAGCCATCAAATGGCGGGCATAGAAAAGCTTTCAATTAATAACTGAGGAAGTGTTAATAGAATACTAAGTTGAAAACCCTAGCAGCACACATGTTACACATAGGTAACTGCAAATCATATGTGACTAGATTTAGTCACAATCAAGTTGCTGCAATCATCTTTGTCTGCCTTGTGCTGCTGGCGAAGCAGGCCACCCGAGCAGCACACATGTGGCATAGAGGTTTCTGCAAGCTATATACAACTGAAGTTGGTTACATTTGAGCTGCAGTTGCAATTGAAAAATCATAACATCACGGCTGTGCGGATTTTTGCTGAGCTGCAGAAATTAAAACTATGTAAGTGAGTCAAGAGTCAAGACAATAATTGTGTTTCGCTAAGGGACTGACGTTCAACTTTCGTTATTTGATTTCAAAAATTTGGGGATTTGACGGCTCGCAATTATTTTATTCTACACAGTGTATGGGCTAATTGCGGACAAAAACACCAGGAGGATGTTTATATTTTTTTAAATAGTCAAATAGTCAAAATAGTCGTTACTGAGTTGTTTATTTCTTTAAAAACAAATTTGAGGCAGGTATGGGAAAATCATATTTTCAAAAAATCGGTTATGAACAACACTCTTCTGGAGAAACTTATGGAGGAATGTTGTAACAAGGTTACAAGAAGGTGATTGTTTAAAATTAATAAAAATGGTTGGACTTTCCACTCCTCGGGTTAAAAGAGAGTCGAAAGTCCAACACTTGCAAATAGGGGTAAGATTCGAATTTTAGAATTTTAGTCGACCGCAGTGCTATGGGTGGCGAGAATTTGAAGCATCCATTTTTAACGGATCACGAAGCAGATCACATCGCTCCGCTCCAGAATTGGACAGTATGGCCAATGGTCTAGAAAAAAAAAAGATGATTTGCTAAATTTTGAAGTAGATGTATGTGTGGGAATCTCGCGGTTACGCAATGGCCAAGGTAAAGGTCATTTATTTTTAGTCCGAGTATCGTTCTTTCTCGAGTCGATCGGCATAGTGAACGAACATAGGTCCCGAAGATAGTGGAAGCAAAATTGTACTAGTTGCTAGCCAATCGCAAGTTATATTGTTAATAGTGTAAAAAGCAAAAAGCTTCCAATACCGCGATCGGGGGTGACAATGGGTCTGGGGGGAGAGAATGGGTCATCGCTCTCACTGGCAGCCTGAAGGTCGGATAGCAAAATCGTTCAAAAAGGTCTCTTATATTTTAGTCTTCTTGACCTCGGATACATTAATTCTATTCTGCAAGCGTTCTAAGTACTTGAAACAGTGACCCATTATCACCCCCATTTGACCCATTGTCACCCCCGACGACGGTAATATAAATGTTAATTATAAATTTATATTATAATGTTAATATTATAATGTCCCAAGCAGCACAAGTCAAGTGAAACTGGTTGCAGCAACCTAATTGTGACTAAATCTGGTGCCATATAAGTTACTGTGATCTTTGTGCAACATGTGTGCTGCTCGGGTGTCTGTAGGTTAACGAAAGGTCAAGTGTATTTGCCTACGAATCGGAATTCGGTGATTGAAATTGCTCGAGGTCAATGTAAATGTTCGGCACAAATATTCTAGTCGAAATTTTAATGTTGTGTGTTATCGCTTGAAGGACCAAATATCCTTCAAACGAAGGTGTTTCGTCCGTGTGCAGCTGGTCTCGCGGCGGGTTAGTGATCAGGCCCCAGCGCATCTACGGGCCATCGGAAGTGACCACTACTTTCGGGGTGTCAGCCGGTCGTCAATAGCCAGCCACACTCCATTGTTTGCCTCGAAGCAGCACTCGCAAGTGGAAGAAGCGGGCCTGCCAACGAACTACCCTGGTGTGCACGTGCCGTAAGTCGTGACACCCACCACTGACAGCATTGCATCGAGCAGCAGGTATCCTTCAGCGAAGCATCACAAACAGGTCAGAGATCTCTATTTTTTGTATTGCAAAATATTTAAATCCTTGACCACCGGTACCGCCCTAAGGGGGAATAGAATACTGGGGTCGCTCCCCATAGGCTAAATAAATAAAAAAGGGACTTGCCACAATCGAGAGTTGAACTCAATTACTTTGAAGGGTCGGTAAAGAAGAGCCGAACCCTGTAGCTTAAGCGATCTATTGAAACCAAAAATACATTTTTATTCCGCCCGCTCGAACGGTTGAACGAGGAGAGAAAAGCGATAACCGAGTTTTTTTTTAATTTTTGCATGCGTTATTTTGATTCCCCGTTGACCATCCCGTCTAACGATAGAGTTTGGAGAGTGTGAGGTGGTACGATTCGCCGGTCGGTTGTTTTTTTGAAGGACTCGCCTTGAGGGGTCTTGCCGGGATACAAATCATGCCTCATCGCATGCAGGTGAAACTTTTTGCCTGCTTGGCGCTTAAGCGAAGTGGTTACTCCAACCGATTCGGACGGCGAAGCTAGCCGATCGTTAAAATGTCTGGAGGAAATGCCAACTACTGGAAGAACTAGTGAAAGAATTTTTGGAGCATTTCTTGGCTAAACCATGTGATCGCGCAAGTAGTAGGGAAGAAGGTTCAATCATTCCGTACGGCAGTAATAACACATTTTTTATCACATCTTTATTGATTTGTAAACAGTGAACAATTCAAGACAAAATTTTCAAAACGACTTATCTGCTTTTGTAAACAAAGATTCAAACGACGATTTGACGAATCTGATAGCTTTCCCATGCAAACCAACACCATTAACAGGTAGCGGAAGCCTTCACCTACCTATTGATGGTGTTAGTTTGCGTGGGAGAGCTATCAGATTCGTCAAATCGTCGTTTGAATCTTTGTTTACAAAAGCAGATAAGTCGTTTTGAAAATTTTGTCTTGAATTATTACATACGTCTGACTTATCCTACGTTGTGCTTATAGCTACAGACAAAAGATAAAACTGGTGGCAATGAAATAGATCAGTGAAAGGGCCCAGAGCCGATAGCACTACAGTAGCAGATTCCATATACGTTCGAACATACTCCCCGCCTTGAAGTAGCATGAGATGAATTCCGTTGCTCGCGCTTGCCGCTGGGGGGCATGGCATCAACGAAACTCGTAAGCTGCATATGGCGGTCATGAATTCCAAATTCGATGCAGATTAAAGCCTAACGTGGACATGTATCCTCCAGTTGAACAGTCGAAATTCCCGGCTTGGCGGTTGCTCTACACTGTCATTATAGTTGTGTTGGAGTCGATCATCTTCAATAGTTCTTGCCATTCTCATTGTTCGACGTTGCGTGTCACTGCAGTTTGCGGCTCTAATTAACGATGAGAATTTATGATTCACTGTCCGTCACAGATTGTCTACCGAACGGATGGTCACGGCACCATATGATCGCGCAAGTAGTAGGAAAGAAGGTTCGATCATTCCCTACGGCAGTAATAGCACATTTTATATCGCATCTTTATTGATTTGTGAACAGTGAACAATTATTACATACGTCTGACTTATCCTACGTTGTGCTTATAACTACAGACAAAAGATAAAACTGGTGGCAATGAAATAGATCAGTGAAAGGTCCCAGAGCCGATAGCACTAGGGGAATTGTGGGTAAAACCGACACTGCGGGTAAAACCGACACCACTACAAATCTCTGATTTCAAGTGATTATCGGACAGAATTTCGACTCGCATTGAATAAACGTTTGATTTTTTGTATTTCTAGTTATATTGTAACTGGCGGAGAGGTGTAAGAGTCATAATAAACAGACAATTAGCATTGACCACCATTGAGGAGATGAGTTGAGCATGAGCATGAGCATGAGCAGGATAACCGTACAATTCGTAGTTGCTACTCCGTGATTGACTAGAACTTGCGAAATTGCACAGGGAACCAATTGAATGGAGCTTGGGTTTAGCTATCATTCTCAATGTGCAAATTTCGGAAATTCAATGCATTTTACTAAGTCAATTACGGCGCCGGCCACGTCCTTACGGTCATCAAGGGAAGGAAGGATTATTAGTTCAACTCTCGTTGCTACTAGAGACCGAGTATACCTCTGCATCTCCACGATAGTCTTAGGATAGGATATTGTGTTAGTATGAAGGGATATATTATCTGGATTCACTTTGGTAAGTGATGCGATCTATGGGGTAGGAATATATGAATGAGAATTAGAAGTACTAGAGTAATGAGAAAGTATTAAAGTGAATTCTAATGGGATTCATTTTTTGCAATTAGAATTTGAATGCTATTGGATTCTAATACCACGCACACGTCTACCACACCATCGCTACCCGCACATCAACCTCACACATTCTTACTTGTATGAGGCCTGCACGAGCGTAGCGACCGTATATAGCATTCGTATGCGGGTACAAATGAATACCAATCTATTTTTACATTTTATTTCCTGCTACTATGTAACAGGCAGCTTTTTATAACAATTCTATATTTAGAATCATACTTGCTAGCAATGAGAATTTGATTTGCAAAGAGATTGAGTTATAAGATTAATGAAATTATCTAATAGGAAATTAGAAAGGGCCAGGGACCAAACCCTTAATCTCCTGCTTATGAGGCAGAAGCAGTGACACAAGGCCACCAAGCACCTTATTGACCACCATTGAGGAGATGAGTTATGTAAAATGTTGGCATCGGTGTATAAGCTTTAACGACAATAATTTGTTGATTTTTAGTATTTTATCCATCTCTGATCCATAATTAAACATCATATTGTGTATGTTGTGATAAAATAGTTAACTTTTCTAATTCTGAAAATCAACATGTATCTCATCATTTTTAAATTATCAGTTGGGGTAAATTCGACACCTTCCATCGAACCACGATATACCTCTGTTTTATTCGCATAATATGATTCAATTATTGAAAAACGAGGCGCCGTGGAATATAACTTAATCATAAGGCTTATAACATACCATATCATCATTGGACGGGTAATATTGAGTCATCGAGGAAATCCTGCAGGTCGGATAACAATAGCGCTCAAAGACCGTATTTTAAGGCTTATTTTTTTCTTAGACATATTTAATCCGTGCTCTAGTGTTGTTCTTTCGTGACCCATTTTCACTCCTGTAAACATGTAGCTTGTCACCTTTCATTTCTTTTCGTAACTGCAACATACGCATTTATTTTAAATCGCCATTATGAACAGCTTTTTAAAATAAGTGAAATTTAAATGTAGGTTAATGTTTACAGTGGTTAGTAAATTTAAATGTTAGTATTCTTATACTCTATATATTTTTTCACCCGACCCACTAAAGAAACTAAAAAAATATGATATGTGGGGATGAGTTTAAATATATAAAATTTTGTTCAACCATCGTTTATGAGTGACCCCTAAACATGAATTTCATACACAAATATCAAAATGATTGTTGTTAAACATTTTCAATTATGTTGTAACATCATTTAGAATTGTTCTGATGTTCAATTCCATAACGACTTGATGTGTCGGTTTTACCCTCATGTGGTTTCGATCTTACCCGCACCCCAGCTGTTTGGGCTGGAAGATGAACTGTTCGCGTTTTCATTATTAATCAAATTCTTTCAAGAAATATTGTCCTGAGACCTCATGGACTGATGTATGAAGAGCCAAAGTATGCTTGTATGAAATTTCTAGTCCAGAAAATTGCTTCGGTGTCGGTTTTACCCACTTTTCCCCTACAGTTGCAGATTCAATATACGTTCGAACACCATGTTTGTCTGTCCACGTAGGGGAGGGGGGAGGTGATCTGCGATAGACTTCACGTGTACAAATTTTTTATTTATATTTATTGTTAAGTCATTATTCAACAAATAATTTCCCTTGATAAAGGTCAAATACATTCGGCCGAAACGTCGGATAATTTCAAAATCTGGCCGTTTTGGTTATCCTTACATTGAGAAAGCCACATCCATAAGCAATTTTTATCTATCATTTTTCATCTTAAGCTTTGAAAATTAGAAGTTATCTTGTCATCGTTTCACTTGGGCTTATAAATGTAAAATAAAATCATATTAGGGTTGTGGTATGCAAAATAAAAGAATACATTTACCTTAGAGGCCAGTATGCACATAAAATTACCAAGTAGGTACTTGCGTAATTTTCTATCACCAATATTTTTTCCATTTTAATTGCGGCAAACGCAATTATTGGTTTGGGATGGGAATTTTATGGAGGTGTTGCATGGTGTCTGTTTCAATTATGACACTGTTATTTTATTCACTGTAATTCAGCTTAGCTTTTGCGATCAGTATTATTTTAAGAAGCAATCGAGAGTTGAATATAATAAATGTCAATATTTTTTTTATGATTTTCATTTTCACAAGTCACTGAATCAACTCTATAGTGCTTTGAGAATAGGTCGAATATGCAAAAGAGGGCAGTAAAATGAAATTTCCATGAAAAATTAGAAAATTGTCAATAAATAAATCAGGGTATCATCTCTTTATTAGCATTACATCCCCCACTGGGACATTACCGCTTCGCAGCTTAGTGTTCATTAAGCACATCCACAGTTATGAACAGCTATGTTTCTAAGCCTAGTTACCATTTCTGCATTCGTATATCATGAGGCTAACATGATGATACTTTTATGCCCAGGGAAGTCGAGACAATTTCCAAGCACCGGGAATTGAACCCAGCCACGCTCAACATAGTCTTGCTTTGTAGTCGTGAATCTCACCGCACGGCTGCTGAGGAGGGCCCCAGTCAGGGTATGGGCAACAAATAAAAATAAATTTCCACAAATAATGCAAGAGTTTTCAGAAAAAAAACTAAAATAAATAAGCACTTTTAAAATCAAAAATTGCTATTATCTTATCTTTTATCTATCTATCTATCTATCTATCTATCTAACTTCTTCTTCTATCTTCTATCTTCTATATCTTCTTCTTCTATCTATTATCTATTATTTCTATTATATATTTAAAAACCAATCTATGTATGTATGTTCGCCAACTACTTCTGAACCACTTGGCCTATTTCAACCAAATTTGGTACACACATTCTCTATCCTCAGGAGAAGTTAACAAAGGGGTGGGATGGTCATTTGGAAAAGGGGGGTGGTGGGAGTTGTTTTGTTTAGAATACGAACAATTATGTGTAACATTCAACTCCCAGGACCGATTTCAACCAAATTTTGTACACATATTCACTACGAGGAGGCGATCATATGGGAGGGAATTTGGAAAAAGGGGAGGGGTCTGGAGGGAGGGGGTTTTGTTCAGGAAACGGGCAATTCAAAGTAAATTATGAATCCCTGTACCGATTTCAGCCAAATTTGGTACACACATTCTATATCATAAGGAAGAGATAACAAAGGGAGTGGGATGGTCATTGAGAAAAAGGGGAGGGTATAGGGGGAGGTGTTGTCTTTGGAAAACGAGCAACTCAGTGTAACTCCCAACCCCCAGGACCGATTTTAATCAAATTTTGTACACATATTCACTATGATGAGCCGATCGTATGGGAGGGTAATTTGAACAAGGGGGGAGGGGTCTGGATTTGTTCAGAAAACGGGTAATTTAGTGTAACTTCTGAACCCCTGTACTGATTTCAACCAAATGCGGTACACACATTCTCTATCCCTATCTCTCTAGATAACAAAGGGGGTGAAATGGTCATTGAGAAAAGAGGGAGGATATAGGGGAAGGGGTTGTCTTTAGAAAACGAGCAATTCAGTGTAGCTGTAGCTGAATTAAATTCATTTGTGAAAATGATTAACGATTATGAATAATGAAAAAAAAAAACCATTGAAGTATAATTAACGATTACCGATCGTGATTAAATGTTGACACACATGTGTACGATTAATGATTAAGGGTTGATATGATTAATGATTAATGATTATGAATAATCAAATTGAATGATTTGCATAGTGATCAATAATCGAGTAACTATAAAAATATGATATGATAAATATGATTAAAGATTAATTAATAAAAGCAAGGTATGCAATGATCCAATGTTCCAGCATAACTTCTGTACCCCATTGCCCTATTTCAGCCAAATTTCGAACAAACATTATTTTCCTTAAGAAGGCGAAGATGATAGAGATGATATTAAGAAAACGGGAAGGTTGTAGCGGGACTGGCATTGTTCAGCTCTCAATTACTTCAGTGTAACTTCTGATCTTCACTTAGCTGATTTCTGTCAAATTTGGAACACACAATATTCATATTAAGGAGACGACGATAGTGGGTTAAGGATGGAAAAGGGGTGAGTGTGTGGGAGCTGTATTGTTTAGTTATCGATCAATTCAACACTTCATCGAAATCATGGTTTGCTCAGTGAAAAGCAATGATTAATGTGCTTCCTTCTGGATGTTGAATGTGATCCTTTCTTTAAAAATATACGTTTTCCCGGAATAAGGCATCGGTGGATGTTTTTCCTTCTTAAGAAATAGACGTTTGCCCGGAATAAGGCTATTTCGGGTTTGATCCCTTTTTTTAAAATTAGTCAATGTTTTCAAATGAAATCTGTCTTCTATTAATCAAATGATGAAGTATCAATAAGAAAACACAATTATCCTTTTGACGAATTGGTTTATTCATTTTCGATTGTGAAAAAACTGCGAATCAAACTGGCAACTCCGAGCAAAGCCGGGTACATACAGCTAGTAAAACATAATTCTTCATGATGAAATCAAAATGTTCCTCGAAAAAAATACAAAATTTTCATAAAAAAATCGATATCACCAAAATATTCCACAAAATATTTTTTTTCATAAAAAAATTAAAAAAATCTTCAAAATCGATAAAAACCAATTAAAAAATAAGAAAATTTCCATAAAAAATTTAAAAAAGCAATAAAATTGATAAAGTTTCCCAACGTTTTTAAAGAAGCAGGAAAAATGCTCAGATTTAATGCTTCCACAGAACAAAATAGAAAATTTCTATAAATTAATCAATATTAGCAATAAACAATTATAAAACTTTCCACACACTAATTTTTTTTTCTTATGAGAAAATAAAAATTTTCAAAAAGTAAACAATAAAGAACAATAAAAAATATGAAAATGTCCATAAAGAAATAGGTAAACACCTAAACAGTAAATGACTCTCGCATACCAAACCTCAACCATCAGCTATATTAAAAACGCAGCAGTAATTCCGCTTCTGTTGCCAAATTGTCTTCTATTTTTATAAATCAAAGTAAGTCTTTCGAAACGATTTGCATTACAATGTTTCACGCATTTATTTTCAGTTGTTTTTGTAGCCAGACAAAGAAATCGTATGCCATGTCTATTCTATTACAAACGCCCGAATGACATACACTACCCGCCAAAAGTATGGAAGCGCAAAAATAAGTATTGCAACACCTGCTTTGAATATTGCAACACTCCGAAAAGTTTAGCATCACTCCGGAACTAACATATTCGTGAAGATTTATCGTCGGATCCATTACATTTAGAATGGTGGAACCTTCTACAAAATTTATCACGGCGATAAGTGCATTGCGAAAGAGGACAATTTAGCTCTTTGGAGTGCCCTGGACACCAGGTAGACCGCGGATTATCCGGATTCTGAACCACGTGTGAAGTCACCGCTTAATACATCTATTCATTCTAGCGACATGCCAAATGTTCATCATCTTTCGTAATCGCAATATGACAGAAAAATCAATGCTGATTGACGCTTGCTTGACCCTTGGCGTCCTCCCAGTGGTCCTCCGGGAGTTTCGGAACATCCGGTAAAGTGGTTAAATTTTGAAATTCGTCACAGAAAGCTGCGACGTTTTCAAAGCCGATTGTGGCAGAATTATCAGAGCAAAATCAATGCAAGCATCACTCATTGACTCCAGATGGCCTCCCAGTGGTCCTCCGCAAATTTCGGAACATCCGATGAAGTGGTCAATTTTTGAAATTCGCTCCAGGAAGCTGCGACTTTTTCTAAACGGTTTGAGGGAGTATTGCCAGAGAAAAATCAATGCAAGCATCACTAATTGATCCCAAGTGGCCTCGTATTGTTCCTCCGGAAGATCCGGGACATCCGGTGAAGTGGCCAATTCTTGAATCTCGTCCTTCGGCAGACCATCCAGGAATTCCTTCGGAAGACCTCCCAGGAATTCCAGGAATTCATTCGGAAGTTCCTCCAGGAATTCCTTCGGAAGTTCCTCCAGGAATTCCTTCGGAAGTTCCTCCAGGAATTCCTTCGGAAGTTCCTCCAGGAATTCCTTCGGAAGGTCCTCCAGGAATTCCTTCGGAAGTTCTTCCAGAAATTCCTCAGGAAGCTCCTCCAGAAATTCTTTCCAGGAAGTTTCCCGGAAGATCCTTCACCTTCCAGGACTGCTTCCGAAAGTTTCTCCAGGAATTCCTCAAGAAGTTCCTCTAGGAATTCCTCCAGAAGTCCCTCCGAATTCCTCCGGAAAATTCCTTAAGAAGTTCCTCCATGAACTACTCAAGAATTTCCTCCAGGAATTCCTCCGGGAGTTTTTCAAGAAGTGTACCGGAAGTTTCTCCAGGAATTCCTCCAAATGTTTTTCCGTCCGTTCTTCCAAGAAATCCCCTTGAAATTTTTTGCAGGAATTCCTCCGGAAATTCCACTGGAGTCCGAAAATTCCACTAGGACCTACTCCAGAAATCCCCCAAAATCTCTACATAAATTACTTTGAGAACTATACAGAAATTTCCTCTGAATTCGTTTCTAAATACACATGGAATTCTTTTAAGCCCACCTATCTCCGATCTCCGATATTTTTTCCTGAAATTTCGGATTCCGCATTCCGCCAGAAAACCGTTTGGAAATTTTTTAGAAGCTCTTTCAGGAATTCCCCAGAAATCACCCAGAAAACCGTTCACGATTTATTTTCAGGAAATACTCTTGCAATATTATAAAGAAGTTAACCTGAAAATACTCCCAGAAATGCTCCCACTTTTCTTCCACAAGGAGGGCTTGTATTCCACAAGGAATTCTGCCAAAAATGACCAGGAATTTCTGCGGAAATTACGTGGAGAATTGTTCCAGATATCCCTTTATAGATTCGTTTCGAAATTCCCCAAAAATTTCTCAATGTATTCTCAAGAAAATCCAGGAATAGCTCCGGAAATTCCCTTCCAGAAAGATTTTACGATTGAATTTTTATAAGAATATCTGAAGGAGTGCCTAAAAGAATTCATAATGAAATTCCTGAAGCATTTTTTAAACAACGTTCTTAAGAAATTCTCGAAGATATTCCTGATTTGAATCTGAAGAAATTTTTACAAAATTGTTTGAAATAATTTTGGGTGATTCCGATTTATAAACTATATCGGAAATGAGATTATATTCTGCATCATTAGAAGTGGAAAAATGTCATATGAACATGGTGGAAAATATGTATTTCTGACAGGAGTTAGACGAAACTGGAAAACTGAACTTGACTTTACTGTTAATGCTCTTTTGGAAAAAAGTTCGAAATCCATAATCTTACTGCCTACAATAGCCATCGGCGTTGTAAAAAATATTTGGACGTGGTAAATTTTCATACAATTCATTTTGATGGTGGCGGCGCACAGGTCTATTCCTGAGGACCACTCAGAGAAATCTGGCTTTCATATTGCTACATCTAACTTACGAGGGAGGATTACTAAGACGAATTTTAAAAAAATGGACCACTTCACCGAATGTTCCAGAACTTCTAGAGGACCATCCGTGGAGAACGACTGGTTGTTATATTGAATTAGCTCTGAAATTTTTACAACAAGCGATTTTCAAAATGTTGCAGCTTTCTGAGTTGAATTACAGAAATTTACCACTTCTCCGGATATTCTAAAGCTCCCGGAGGATTACTAGGTGGCCACCAGGCGTCAATGGGAGATGCTCGCATTGATTTAACTCTGGCATTACTATTACAGTCAAACCTCTATGAGTTGATGTTCTATGACTCGATATCGACTCATGGAGACAAAATATGCCATATTGAAAAAAATATTCTGGGTTACTGTGATGGTCCCTTCAAACAGATTTTCAATGATTCTCTATTCCACGTCTCGATATTTAAACGAGTCTTCATTATCAACTCATTGAGGTTTGCCTGTACAAACGGTATAGGAAAAATCGCAGTTTTCTGGGATGCATTATAAAACCATTAAATATGACCACTTCACTGGATTATCCACTGGTCAATGAGTGGTGCTTGCATTGATTTTGCTCTCACAATGCTACCACAGACGTTTTAGAAAAACTCGCAGCTTGCTGGGACGTAATTTAAAAATTGACCACTTTACCGGATGTTCCGGATCTTCCGGAAGAACACTGGGAGACCACTTAAGGTGATGCTTGCTCTGATTTTTCTCTGACAATGCTTCCACAAACCGTTCAGAAAAAATCGTAGCTTTCTGGGACGAATTTAAATAATTGGCCACTTTACCGGATGTTCCGGATGTTCCGGATCTTCCGAAGGAATACTGGGAGACCACCTGGGGTCAATTAGTGATGCTTTCATTGATTTTTCTCTGACAATGCTTCCACCAACCGTTTAGAAAAAATCGCAGCGTTTTGGGACGAATTTAAATAATTGACCACTTTACCGAATATTCTGGATCTTCCGGAGGAATACTGGGAGACCACCTGGGGTCAATTAGTGATGCTTGCATTGATTTTTCTCTCACAACGCTTCCACAAACCGTTTAGAAAAAATCGCAGCTTTCTGGGACGAATATTAATAATTGACCACTTTGCCGGATGTTCCGGATCTTCCGGAGGAATACTGGGAGACCACCTGGGGTCAATTAGTGATGCTTTCATTGATTTTTCTCTCACAATGCCTCCACAAACCGTTTAGAAAAAAACGTAGCTTTCTGGGACGAATATTAATAATTGACCACTTTACCGGATGTTCCGGAACTCCCGGAGAATCAGTGGGAGGCTACCACTAACTGGTCAAGCAAACGTCAGTCAGCATTGATTTTCCTGTCATATTGCGATTACGAAAGATGATGAAAACCGCATCTCGCTGGAATGAATGCATTTATTAAATTGTGACTTCACACGTGTTCCAGAATCCGGAGCATTCGGATGTCCACCCGGTGGCCAAGGCACCCAGGGAGCTAAATTGACGTCCGGCCTAATGCACTTATCGTCGTGAACAATTTTGTTGAAGGTCCCATTATTCTAAATGGAAAAGATCCGATGGGAATATGGGAGTTCTGAAGTGATGCTAAACTTTTTTGGGGGTGTTGCAATATTCAAAGTAGGTGTTGCAATAGTTATTTTTGCGCTTCCATACTTTTGGCGGGTAGTGTATACTTGAGTTCCATTCATCCAAATGACAAACGCCCGAAAATATCATTTGACCGCCCAATGACCCATTCGCCCAAATTTGTAATACAGCTGAACAACATTTTTTTTCGTGTAATAATTTCCTACTGGGGACATAGATCGGATCACATTCCTGGTTTCATATCATAAAGACCATGTACCATATCATGATCCATACTAGCGTACTATGACCTATGAACAACACCTAGCGAACAAATAGGTAGCAGCCCCGTTCATTATATAAATTTTCCAAGTCCCCAGCAGGCACCGACATAAAAAAAATTCTAAGTCCCCAGTAGGCATTAGCATATCAAATTTTCTAAGTCCCCCAATAGATAGCGAGGTAAAAAAAGCATTAGAGTAGTTGCATAACATGAACGCCTTTTTCTCTCCATATTTTGCATTTGCTCGGATTAAGGAACAAAAGTATACGGATCCTTCTCTGAAATCACAAAAGTGATATGATAATTCCTTTATTTCAGCAAAATGAATAATAAGGAAGGAATCATATTCTCTTAGCGTAATCTGGGAAAATGCATGCTTTAAAAGAAGATATCGAACCTGTGTCAAAATGTCGATAGGAATAAAAAGAAAAGGTACAAACGGGCAGAAGGTCGAAAGAACAAAAATCAAAATTGCAAGAGACATTGGGATACAAGGTCGAAAGTACGAAAAAATGATGGAAAAACTTTGACGAGAAACCCAAAGAACTGCCCATCATGTTTGAAAGAATGCAATTGTAGCACTGAAAATGCAAACAATGATAAAAATATACAACTCGCATAGAACACCCTTTGTATGAAAGAAGGAAAAATCTTAGAATTAGTTATTCACCTGATAATAATTAAATTTATAAAAACTCGAAACTACATATTCAATTAAAAGGAACAAGAAATCCCACTCTGGTTCCTTTCAAAGAGGGATTTCTCAAGAAATCAGAGTTGATGCACTGAATTTTGTTTGCTTCAGCTTGCTTAGAATTTCAGACATCTTTACTGTTAATTAAAGTCATTTGGCAATTAGAAGCATTCTTTGGCTAGATTTATGTATTTGACGATAGAATGGTAAAGTAAATATTTTGTTTAAGGTGTCTGATTCAAATGCGACATAATATTGCGTTAAGTATATTCGGTAATGTGTTTCTGTTAAATGAGTCAACTTAAGGGATTTCGTCACTTATATATTCGATATTTTTTGTGCCAGGCGTGTACTATGGCAAGCTCAAAACAATATAAGAATATTATTAATATATATAATTATTGATATATTATTATATATATTAATATTGAAATACCGAAGAGATATTTCATTGATATTTACATCGAGAACAATTGACATCAAGCTAATTGAATAAGTTTCATTCCTTTATGACCAGTACATACAACATGACACATCACCTATACATAAAGTAGCGGGTGGTCTCTGTGCGTACTTTATTCATTAGGGACCAATGATAACAATACATAGTTTGTTGGTAAAAAGCTATATTCATTTGATTGGTTTAAACCACCAGTCGTGTGTACTGGACCCGGCCACAAAACGTGGTTGTGCAAGAACGCATTGAGCTGGAATCATCACATAACTTATCGAAACCAATTATGATGTGGACAAACGACAGTGGCACCTGACGCGCGAACCGCAGGCATAAACCCATGTCTGTTTATGTGGGAATGTCAAACAAATGGAATTGTGGATTGTGGTTTCAACCGAATGGTACCCATCATCTTTTGTTTGTGAGGGAAATAGAGAGGGTTTTCCAATGGAACATAATTAAATTTAATGAACAACTACCATATAAAGTTTGAACTAAGTCTCGTGCAGCATTTGTTTGTTCAGGTATAACTTTTTAATAAACTTTCAACATCCAATTGAACAAATTTGAGGTATTCTACTTTGTTCAACAGTGGTTGACTTATTTGGAATAGCACAAACTCATTTTCTCATTTGAATATAAATTAATGAACACAAGATGAAGACAAGTTTTCACAGAATTCTTTGTCATGCCGAATGTTTCGTCGTTGTAAGCAGAATTAATTTACTTGAAATAATTATGAGACAATTTATATTGAGTATGGTTATATAGTCCTTTTCTCTGAGTTGACTGAGCTAATTACCATCGCAATAGACTAACGCATAAACATTATCGAATTCCGAAGTACCCTTCAACAATTTGAATGGCCTTTAAAGTGGATCAACGTTCAAATGGAACTTTCGTGTTTCATCCTTCAACTATTCATGAGATTTACTCAGCTCACTACTTCCCCTTCATGCTGAAACACCAAGAGAGAAAAGTGAAAGTGTCTGAATATCCAGTTAATGTGATAACCTCCGTTAGCAGGAGCAACGGCAGTATCAAGTATCAGTCTAATTCTGTTTCCGTCATCGCCTGTTCTAATTAAAAGGCTTTCCCGGGAATGGAATGTCGTCACCTTCCCTTTACTGTTTCGAATACTTCAGATTCCACGAATACGCTTTCAAATCGAAAAGCGTGAGTACGATGATGTTCGCTTGTAGAGGACAGACTGGAGAGTGGAGCGCTTATCGATTTACTTTTCTCAACAGGTGGTTCTTATCGTAAGCCAGTTAACTTCAAATTAGCTACAATAATTCCAATTGGGAGCTCAACGGAAAAAACTTTGTCAAATTGGAGTGCCAAACAAAGGAAAACGCAAAATGTGTTGCGACTGGAATATGTTTGGATTAAATTGCATGTTACTTATTACCTTTATTCATTAGGATTATATTAGTCGTAGTTGATCGGAATCATAGAGCTAAAATTACTCATCAATTTGCATCTTGACATCTTGACATCTTGACATCTTGAATTGAGCATTTCCTAGGCCGGAATGGGAATCGAATTCAGGCACCTTCAGCATGGTCTTGCTTTGTAGCTGTACATCTTACCGATTGGATTTCACATTACTGCAATGCTAATTGCATGTAGATTGTAGAGACATGATTGGTTGCTATCGATATTGAACCAAGCCTAGTTGGCCTGGAAGACCACTTGTTCTGAATTCCAGAAAGATTTGGAGAACTTGGATCAAAAGGTCTATTTTGTTCGGAGCGTCTTATCTAAATTGTAGATCATACGCATGGTCTCTTGGGTAGAACCATTGATCCGAACTCCTGAAAGATTTGGAGTACAAAGGAAATCCTATTTGTACGTAGATAAATTGATTAAGAACTTTCCTTTCGAAAACTCCTAGTGCGCGTTGGTCCTTCACGAGCATCGTCCAGTTCTCGAGTCCGTAGAGGACTATCGGTCTAATAAGAGTTTTGTAGATAGTCAGATTGGTACGGCGGCGAACTCTATTCGATCGAAGCGTTTTGCGGAGTCCAAAGTGCGTACACTTATCTGCCATGATGCGTCTCCGATTTTTCTGCTGGTAGCATTATCGGCGGTCACCAGTGAGCCCAAGTACATGAATTCTTCAACCACCTCGATTTCGTCACCACCGATAAAAACTCGTGGTGGGTGGCTTACATTGACCTCTCTTGAGTCTCTTCCTATCATATACTTCATCTTTGACGTGTTGATGACTAGTCCAATTCGTTTAGCTTCGCTTTTCAGTCTGATTTGGGCTTCCTCCATCCTCTCAAAGTTACGTGCCATGATATCAATGTCGTCGGCGAAACCAAATAACTGGAAGGACTTCGTAAAAATCGTACCACTCGTGTCAATCCCTACCCTTCGTATTACTCCCTCCTAAGCGATGTTGACTAGCCGACACGAAAGACCATCACGGCCTCTAAGGCCCTCAATGAACACAATGGGTTGCTATTGGTTTTGTACTGTGCGTAGTTGACGTGGTAGAACCTTTAGGTCTAGCCTCCGTAAAGATATGGAGAACTTAGAACATCTGATTGAGGCATATCTAAATCGTAAATAATACACATGGCCTCTAAGGACCTATTTGAAGTCAATGCGATTCTTTTGGTATTGTACAGAGCGTTGTTGACGTGGTAGATCCTTTAGGTCTAAACAGAAGAATAATTTGGAGAACCTAGAGCATCTGCAGGAATATTGATAACATCACATTCCTAATCTGTCGCTTCGCGTTTGTTTGGAGAACTGAAGCAGAAACCGCATTGTTTGCAGCAATGGTGGAGTAGTTAGGCACGCAGAACGCGGTTACCTTTAGTCAATAGTAATCAAATAAGTGAGTCTATGGAGAAGAAAACTGAGTAAGGCATTCTCTGTTTTGAATATTTAATCAAATCACGAATGTCGAAATTCGAACTGAACGTGCTTCATGAAGGTGAATATTTTATGCTCTGTTTCACTTATTGATAAAATGAATGGAAGACAAAATTACGCGAAATCACGTAATAAAAGTAGGAGAAGGTGGTCGGTTGCCGGTACTGGTCGGTTGTCGACACCCCGCCAAAACTTATGACAGAAGATAGTTCCGAACCTTCTGACAAGTATCATGGTTGGGTAATATCAGTACGATGTTTTTGTGCTCAACACCAAACTTAACAGTTGCATCTGTTTCGTTTTACGAACTAAATAATTTTTAGACAAGTAAAACCTACTCAAAAGTTTATTTTTTCGAAAATTTGATTAGTGTTTTACAGTAGTGTAAATAGATCAAAAAGTTAATTTCATTGAGTACTTATAAAGTGAATGAATCCTAATTTGTGATACAATATTGAATGTCACCGAATTACGTGTTAAAAAAGTTTTTTTTAAATGGATGCTAAATTCGGTTGTCGGCATCCAAATGTGGTCGGTTGTCGGCACTCCTTCCTGTGATTGAAATATCATCAGTGAAGGCGTCTTATTAAACGCAGGTAGCTTGTTGTTAGTTTAACCATGTTGCTGGTCTAAACATTTAATATTTCTAGACCAACATGTGAAATGGGCGTAACAGCCAAAATTAGTTCTTTCCGATTTCTCGTCTACATACAAAGCTATATACTGTGGGAGCTGACAGCACGTAGTTTGGAATTAGCGACTCCAAGCGTTACTTGATTGCTGTTTGCTATTTCTGGCAACACGCTAGCCTTACTATGCCACATCATCGCGGTTATCATCACAGCAGCCTGGCACTTTGACTGGCCTTTCATTTCGTATGCGTCGTCCGGTTAGGTCGTGAATTGGGGCGATTCTTCCGCAGTAGAAAACTGGTTCACCACATATACTTTTTAAATGTTGGTCTAGATTAAAAAAAAAATGATAAGAAAATTATTTTGAGCTTTTTAGTGGAATGTCTTCACATGTCATAAGACAAGTTTATACAATCCCATTGAATTCCACCACTTAAGTGGAATTCAATGGGATTGTATAAACTTCTCTTATGACAAGAGAAAAAAAATGTTATGGGTGGTATCAACCAATATTTGTCTAAAAGGCATAGGTTTGCATTGGAATGGAAATATCTCCATTAGGAAACATCCATAAATTACGTAACGCTTGAGAAGGGGGGTTGTTTGAAGTGTGACGACTCAATTTGCAGATGCGCCATACAAAAAGTAAGGGAGGGGGGAGGTTTGAAAATGGCCGATTTTGGCGTTACGTAATTAATGAATCTTTCCTCATGTGCTATAGAAACAAAATTATGAGCAAAAAACTCTGATTAAACCACCTAGCGGTGTTGGTGCCTTTCTCGCGCGTTAGATTCACAAAAAAAAACAAGTTAGTGTTTTTAGTGTGATTTGCGTTCAAAAAAATAGTATTTTGGCCACAAATTCTGAGCGCATAGTCTGAAAGAGATCACAGTGTGCTGCGAACCAAACAGGCGTCTAAAATTTTTGCTCGGCAATTTTTTTCATCGGCGGTTGGGAAATTATATATCAAAAATAGCAGTGAAAATTCCGAATTCTAAATATGGGTGAAGGGTGAAAGGTCATTCGCAGGATGCAGGACGCAAGATCATGTCACATCATTATGAAGACTGTAGCTGTATCCCTTTTGAATTCCGAAACTGACCAGCTCCTTCATGCACACGTACACCTGCACCTCCGTACCCGAATTATTCGTAATTTGAATACTAACTTTTCAAATACGCAATTGCATCAACAGTTTTTTTTAATCAACGGTTTATTTTAATCTGTTGTCAATCAAAAAATCTATTTTTTTCTGTTCTAGCTATCAAGCTGTTCTGACATTTAAATTCGGTTTCCCATACTATGCAGTTATGATCAATGTTTAACATTGTGCACGATTTAAAAATATGCAACAAATACTACCAACGGAGTTCTTTTTTTGAAAGATAGCTACCCGGCATGCTACTAATCTTCACCCAATTGCTTACCGAGAATAAAACTATTTGTCCATTATATTTAAATATGAATATGACCCGTACAAAAGATTCCCTAGATTCGGTATTCCAGTCCTAAAGCGTGCGGTTGCTGGATTGATCCCCGTCGAAGCTTTTGACATCCTGCCATTTCATATCATTCGTGAAGACAGCAGTTCCATAAGCAGTTTTATATGATATTTTGATAGACTTTCAAGTTATGAAAAATAATCATTGGATTGAACGATAAAAAAATGTCATAACGTTAAATTGATATGTAATGTGATAATATTTATGTAGTTTATGAACAAGGATTCTACATCTGAAATAATTGTGCTGCAGCAAATGTTTTGACGGCTTCGTCCATTTTGCTTTTTATTTTGGAATGCTTCAACTCCGTTTGGGAATTCCAAATTAATGTGCTTTTTTCAGTTGACTTTATAATTGCAATTGGAAACAAATAGGGGGAAGGGACATTTAATATACTTTACTTTCTTCCTCGTTCCAGAGAGCGAACAATGGCGCATAAACCTAGGCTAATTAGCCTGGGCAAGTCTAATATTTTTGATCCATTCCGGAACATCATCAATAGAGTGACTTAAACTTCTTAGCATGGTCACTCCCAACGTCTATTCAAATTTATTATTTCATTTGCTTATGGTGATATTCCTAAAACTACATATATTCCCTACCAACCATACTACTCCTTGACATCCATGAGGGCCTCGGTGAGTCGCTGGCCTCTCGTTAAGTAGGTGTCATATCATCATTCCCTTCCCTTCCTCCTTCCTTCCTTCTTCTTTCTTCTTCTACTTTCGTTCTAACTTCTTTCTTCCTTTTTTTCTTCTTCCATTCTTCTGCCTTTATTATTTTTGTTCTTTTTTCTTTCTACCTTTTTTCTTACTTATTTCTTTTTTCCGTCTTTCTTTATTCTTTTTTCCTCCGTTTTTCTTTCTTACTAACTTCTTTCTTCATTCTAACTTCTTTCTTCCTTTCTTCCGCCTTATTTGTTTTTGTTTCTTTTTTCTTTCTACATTTTTTCTTACTTATTTCTTTTTTCCGTCTTTCTTTATTCTTTTTTCCTCCGTTTTCCTCCGTTTTTATTCAACCTTCTGTTATTTCGACCTTTTGACTTTCGACCTTTTGTCCTTCGACCTTTTTACCTTCGACATTTGGCCTACAACCAGTGAAAAGGGTTTTTTTTTCCTGTTCGGGTGTGCCACTGCGACCAGTTATTAGATCTATTGTAGCGTTACCCGTATCCTTAGTGTTTAAGTGCATGTCGAATTACTCCATTACTATTGATAAGCAATGCAGTATCGGTTTTGATACAGTTGTTGTTTTGTTTTATCAAGACCACCATGACAAGGTCCCGCTATTTAGACCCTTCATAGAGAGCAATCCCATTGAAGGCGCGCCCCTTATCAATAGGAAATCAATCCTTTCTTGAGAAAACAGAACAGTAATACTGTTTTTGGTCATGCATCGGAGCCCTAGCCGCATTCTTGTCTTGCTTCTAGAATATCACCAGTAAAACTCTTAAAACCCGGGATTTAGCTCTGTCTACAAGACCATTTCAAGCAAGAGAATTTGTTCAGTAATAAGAACTTCCGTGTGTTCCTCTCACTACCATTGTTCACCAGTTCAAGAAGAGTTAGAACGTATTTAAACACCTAACTCGATTTTTTCAGCAGTCAGTTCAGCCTAGGGACGGGTACCGAGGTTTTTTAACTAATTGCTTGAAAAGTTGTTTCCACTGCGTACAGTTTAGCCTCAAACCAGAGGAATTCGAGTCTTTCAACTGTCTGCAAGGTAACATTAATTATGTTTTATTTCTGAGACTGCTGTTGGTAGCGGGGACTACATACGATGAATCCTTAATTACCACAACTTATTGCACTAGCTAGGAAAATGGATTAAGCTAGGGCTCTGTTTGGTAGATCTTACACCGCAACACACTACGTCAAAGTGATCTACCGTGTTACGGGAACAAAGTGAAAAGGGTTGTAGGACAAAAGGTCGAAGGTCAAAAGGTCGAAGGTCAAAAGGTCGAATGACAAACGGTCGAAGGTCAAAAGGTCGAAAGGACAAAAGGTCGAAGGGTCAAAAGGTCGAAGGGTCAAAAGGTCGAAGGGTCAAAAGGTCGAAACAAAAAAAAACTGCGTCAAAAGGTCGAAGGACAAAAGGTCGAAATGCAGAAAGACCCTTCTTTTTTCTTCCTTTTTTATTATTTTGTTTGCCTTCAAATCTCTATTTTCTTTCTTCTTTCCTTCCATTCTTCTTCCTTCTTTCTTCTTTCTTTCTTGCTTCCATAATTCATCTTCCTTATTTCTAAATTCTTTATTCTCTCTTTCTTACTTCTTCCTCTCTTCTTTCTTTCTTTTTTCAGTTTTTCTGGAAACAGTTTTTTTTCCTTTTTTCTTTCTTCACTCTTTTTGGCTTCTTTCTTTCTTCCGTCTTTCTTCCTTCTTTCTTCTTTCTTCCTTCTTTGTTCTTTCTTCCTTCTTTCTTCTTTCTTCCTTCTTTTTTCCTTTTTTCTTCCTTTTTTTCTCCCTGCTTTTTTCCCTCTTTCTTCCTTATTTCTTCCTTCTTTTTTCCTTCGTTGTTCCTTCTTTCTTCTTTTTACTTCCTCAATTATCCCTTCTTTGTTTTTATTTCTCCCATCTTTCTTTCGTCCTTCCCTATTACTTGCTTCTTCTGTCTACCTTTTTTTTGTTTACTTGTTTCCTTCCTTCCTTCTTCTTTCTTCTTCTACTTTCCTTCTAACTTCTTTCATCATTCTAACTTCTTTCTTCCTTTTTTTTTCTTTTTCCTTTCTTTCGCCTTTTTTATTTTTGTTTCTTTTTTCTTTCTACCTTTTTTCTTACTTATTTCTTTTTTCCGTCTTTCTTTATTCTTTTTTCCTCCGTTTTTCCTTCTTACTAACTTCTTTCTTCATTCTAACTTCTTTCTTCCTCTTTTTTCTTCTTCCTTTCTTCCGCCTTTTTTGTTTTTGTTTCTTTTTTCTTTCTACCTTTTTTCTTACTTATTTCTTTTTTCCGTCTTTCTTTATTCTTTTTTCCTCCGTTTTCCTTCTCACAACTTTTTTTTTATTTTTTCGTCTTTTCTTTTTTCTTTCTTCTTTCTTCCTTCTCTCTTTCTTCATTCTTTCTCTCTTCTTTCTTTCTTTCTTATTGTTTCCTTTCCTTCTGCTTGTTTTTTTATTTCTTCCTTCTTATTCTCTTCTTCATTCATTTATTTTTTTTTTTTTGCTTCTCTCTTCATTGTTTCTTCTTTCAGCCTTCTTCATCCCTTCTTTTTTTCCTTCTTTTCTTCCTTCTTTCTTCTCCTTTTCTTCCTTCTTTCTTTAATTTTTTTTCCTTTTTTCTTCCTTCTTTCTTACTTATTTCTTTCTTCTTTGTTCCTTATTTCTTTTCTATTTTTCCATTACCTGTTACTAGCTTCTTTCTTTTTTCGCATCCTTGTGTTTTCTGTCCTTATTCATTATTCCTTCGTTCTTCTTTTTTCCTTCTTCAATCTACCTTCTTCTTTCATTCTTTTTTGTTCGTTTTTCTTCCTCTGTTCTTCTACATTCTTCGTTTTCCTTTCTTACCGTATATTTTTCTCATTTTTATCATTCCTTATATCACATTTCTCACTTGTCACTTTCTACTTATCATTTCTTCCTTTTTTCTTTTCACTTGTCACTACGCACTTCTCCCTTCTCACTGACTACACACTGTTCACTTCGAAGAATATAGAAAGACGTAAGAAAGATATAAGTAAGAAAGAAGGTAGAAAAAAAGAAACAAAAATAAAAAAAGCGGAAGAAAGAAAGAAGAAAAAAATGAAGTGAGAAAGAAGAAGGAAGAAGGAAAAAGAAAGAAGAAAGAAAATAGAGGTTAAAAAGCAGACAAAATAATAAAGAAGTAAGAAAAAAGAAGGGTCTTTCTCCTTTTCGACCTTTTGTCCTTCGACCTTCTGACGCAGTTTTTTTGTTTCGACCTTTTGTCCCTTCGACCTTTTGTCCCTTCGATCTTTTGACCCTTCGACTTTTTGTCCTTTCCACCTTTTGACCTTCAAACTTTTGTCTTTCGACCTTTTGACCTTCGACCTTTTGCCCTACAACCGTTTCAGATACCACCCACCCCCAGCGTGGACAATTATTCATATAAATTTTCAAAAATTTATATGAAACTAAAATTGTTCACGTGGTATATGAGCAGCTCCTTAGTGTAGGAGAAAGGCAAAATAAAAAAGGTGACAAAAAGCGGCTACTTTGGTGCCGACAACCGATCACCTTTTTTAAAACGGCATAAAATCAACCTTACAAAATTATTATTACATTTTACATAGAATAAATTAAATATCACCGTTTTGTGCAATTGGACAAAAAATATGAGCCGAAAACAAAAGGGAACTGACAACCGACCACCTTCCCCTACTATAAAATAGGCGCTCTAAAACACAATTAATCCCACTGTGCGGCGGCGTTCATCATCGTGGTTATATTTTATTGCTATTGATTCCCGAGAAATGTTTTATTATTCTTTGGGATATTTTCTGAAATTAAGTGATAATCCAATTTTGAAATTGGAGTAGAAAAACTTTAGGTGGATTTAAAATTCACCACGGGATCGATAGTACAATCACCTCGAAATAAAGTCTTCAAAATTTCTTCGGAAATATTATTCACTTCTCTCTTCTCACTTTTGATTTCTTACTTTTCACTTCGTATCTCGCACTTCTCTTCTTTTCATTACTCACTTCTCACTTTCCATTACCCATTTTTCACTTCTCTATTTTCTCACTATTCACTCTTCCCTTCACACTCATCCCTTCTGACTTTTCACTTCTCACTTCCTACTTCTTACTTTCACTTCTCTCTTCTCATTTTCACTTCGCGCTTCGCAACTCTCACTTTTTATCTCCCACTACTCTTTTCTCACGTTTTACTTTGCACTTCTCCCTTCTCACTTCTTACTTCTCACTTCCCACTTTACACTTCTCACTTCTCACTTTTTATATCTTATTTCTCAATTTTCACTTTCTACTTTTCTCTTCTCACTTCTCGTTTATCACTCTCTCCTCTCCCTTTCTACTTTCCATTTCTCAGTTCACTTCCACACAAAAGTTAAGATGAACATTAGCCAACTTTTCATATAGTAATCCTCTACCGATTATCTCGCTTTTGACGGAAAACAAACGCTAGCTGATCACTATTTAATTTGATAATAATTTGCCGTTGCGTTTCATTCAAAGTTATGGAGAAAATGATACATCGAGCCATATAAACCCACCGAAGGTTGGTGTCTTGGCTAAACGCGAGAAAGGCAGTATCACTTCTCGGTGACCCGGTGCGCCAAACGGCATTTTGCTAAATGGCGTTCGGCTAAAAGATATTCGGTCAAATGGCAAAAAAACACATGCATATGAACTGTTTCTGACAACATCGAATTAGCGAGATGGAAATGTATTGGAAAATTACTTCGACTTAGAGAATATCGAGTTAAGGTGGAATCGAATTACGGGGAAGCACAGTATGCTAGATTTAAGAGACTTTAAGAGACTTTGGTTTTCATCGGGTAAGGGAAAATATCGAGTTACAGAACATCGAGTTAGGGAGAAATCACTGTTTTTCAGAAATTCTCACGAATTCCTTCTGAAATTCTTCGGAATTGTCTCACAAAATTCTTTCCTCGGGAAATTATCCTAAAATTCTTAGGGAAATTCTTTAAAATTTCTCTGAATTTTCTTCGGAACTTCCTAAGAAAGTTCTGAGGATTTTTTTTAGAACTGACTTTTTTAGAAGAACTTTTTGATAAAATAAAAATAAAACGCAACGGTCTAACTCATTCGCAGCAAATCTTGTGGTGATCTTATTTTGGTTTTTTTTTGCGAGTTTTCCCGTTCAATCAGTCAGTTTGTGCCTGGTGAACCCTAGAACATTTCCTGCTAAACGGAACACAACTGTTGGCTTAGCTTTTTTTCAAGCGTGCTGAAGTGCAAAAGTGATTCTAAATTGTTTTCTTCACTACAAAATCCAGCCCAGAAACGAAGAAAGTACTGAAAACAACAAAGTTATTAGTGGTACTAGAAGGTGTTATACTTTCACACTCACGCCCGTGATCGAGTCACTCAGTCGTTAGTAATATTATTTATCCACCGGTTCGTTTTGCTCAGTGCATTCACACGTCCGAATCGGTGCTGTTGATTCGTATAGAGCAGCAAGTCCTGGTGCGCTCGGCAGTCTCAAAAGCCGAAACACTGCAGTTGACGTGCGAGACTCTGCTTCGACAACGGCTTTGGTGGAGGTCCATTCAGTGCGCATCCACACGCTTCATCTGCGGCGGCGCTGAAGAAGGATAGAGTAGTGTGTCTCGTTGCGTTTGGTTATATCAAAAGCTGAAACATCGATCGACGCGCAAGTCTCTGGTTCGACAACGGCCTGAGTGAAAGTATAGGTGGAACGATAAAGGGGATTTGTATGAACACACTGTATTCGCTTGGACACAAGATTGTGTGTGATTTTATACTGCCTTCTAGCTATCACATTAATTTTTCGTAGTCGTAGGGAAATCTATTCTGGGTTGGCTTATTCTGTGGGGTAGGAGATAATTGAAAATTATGGATGCATGTAAAGCGTGCGCTAGGAGCTTTGCGCGGTCTGACAGAAATGTTTTGTGCAGTGGGTCTTGCGGAAGGGTTTTTCATCCTGGCTGCGTTGGTTTGAATGCGACAAACTTTAAAGCATGGGCGGCGAACGTTGGACTACTCTGGTTTTGCGAAAACTGCAGGGTTAACTTCCACCCCAGCGTTATGGATCGCGAAGCTGTGATTTTGAAAACTATGAGGGATCTTTTATTACGCGTCGATTCAATGGACCTACGAGTTGGTCAATTTGGTGAAAATTTGAAGACGCTTAATGGCTTAGTGTCTATCTCTACAACTGTCAGGCGTGATTCGAATTTTTCTTCAAGACTGCAGCAGTTTGCGATGTCCGGAACGGCAATTCATGATCCTACCGAGTTTCACAATACCATCGATCGTTTCAATCTCGATCATTCGCTCCGCTCAAGTGCTGCCAACAATACTATCGCTGACGCAGGAGATCTTGATGTTTCCTTGGATAATGATGACCTTTACAACAATGCTGGCCAAAACGCACCGAATCATCCAGAAGTCTGTTTGCCTACTGCTTCTTTTACCGGAATGAATGCTAGAACTATCACCGAAACCGAGACTTTCAACAATGCCACAATAAAATAAATTAAATAAAAGAGTTTAAAAAGAATTTCTAAGATTTTTTTGAAAAAAATTCTTATATTCCTCGAACATTTCTTTGGAATTCCCTCAAGAAATTCTTCGGAACTTCCTCGGAAAAATCTAATGAATTTTCTTGGAAAGTTCATAGAAATTTTCTCCGGATATTCCTTGAAAAGTCTTCGGATTTCTCTAGAAAAGATATTCAAAATTTTCCCGCAAGGTTCTGCGAAACTCCCTCGAATAATTTTAAAGAATTTCCTAGGAAAATTCTTAGGAGTTTTCTCGGCACCATTTTAAACATTTACTCGGAAAAATCTATCGAATTTTGCCAGGAAAATTTTCTGAATTTCAGATTTTTTCAGTTTTTTTTCGGATTTTCCTCGGAAAATTCTTTAGAAGTTTATCGAAATTTCCACGAGAAATTCTTCGGAATTTTCGCGGTTGATGCTTTGGAATTTTCACTGGAGATTTCTATTCCAGCTTTGAAATTTGCGACGTTGAATAGTGTAGACTACTACTAATATAAACCGGCGGGAGAAATTATAGATCAGCGCAGCGGCGTGCCAGACTTTGAACAGCGGGCTAGAAATATCGGCGGAGCGGCGTAATGCCACAAACTTAAGGTGGCAGCGCCCACATTTAACTAGTTTGCTTATTGATGTATAGGTACTTCCTCTATGCTAACATTTCCTCTCTGCTGGAAACTTGACCGATTTTTGGAGAATCAGTAAAACGAGAAACTTAAAAACGAGTTCCACTAAGATTTTTAAATTATCAGCAGTGAAAAAGAGATAGAAAAGAAGTAGCATCCATTAATGAGTAAACGAGTTTCTTAGTGCACGTAAAAAGATCTTCTAGATGTGCTTACATTTTTCCTTCGACAACTGCATTGAACTGTGTTTTTCCGATCAAACCTTCAGATAAAATAATGATGTTACCCACCTGTTTACAACTGATTGCAATTCTCATTCCATCTTGCTTAAGATTCCATCATCATATCAACTTGTCATACAAATATATTACACCTCTATTCATTGGAAGCATCATTTCAAGCTTCTTGACATGGCAAATATGTACACACCTGGCAGATTCTACCGATTCATCGAAACGTCCCATGTTTCTTTGCGTTCTTCTGTTTGAAGTATGGTACCGCACCATCAAACAGCCAATCTCGCAGCAAGTCTGATACAATCAACCAACCATGGCCAACCCACATGGGATAGACAACGATGAACGTTGTCGCCAGGTTGAAAAAATATAACTTGGCTATTTCAACGAACAATGCAAAACAAGATATACATATGTACTCACTTGAGGAGGCACCATTCAAAACATCATTATAACGATATTAAAATTCAATTATCCACGAGCTTCTTTCATGCACGATCCACAGAATATCGTCCCATTGTTGATGGTTGGGCTTAAGTTTGCTAGGCGGACGGCTTTTCCGAAAAGTAGGAAGTATATTTTTTACTCGTTTCGCTCGTTGATCCCATCTTGATTAAGAAGCGAAATCGATACAGAATCTCCCGGTGAAGTGGATTGAGCTTGAATATGAATAGAACTGCTGTTGTTGCTTTGTACACCCCAAGGCATTGGACGATAAAAATAATCTACTGAGTGATTGAAGCCTAATTTTACAATAGGGCTGCAAGCGGGCCGTTAGCTCCTGAAACAGGAGGTCACGTCTCGTTGCCGGGAGAAGACATGTAGTCAGGACAGGACACATGAATGGAGCCGAACTTGACGAAAGTGCGCGTGTTTCGGAGAAAATCAAATTGAAAATTTGCTCTTCAAAAAAGACATTCTCGGTCTAAATCGAGTGCTACCACCAATCGATCTGCTTTTAAACTGAAATTGTTTACCGAGTCAGTTTGCACTGCTTGTTGGCGACTCGCCGAAGGTAAACATTATTATTTATGATATCCTTCTCGTCATTTGCATTGAGAGCGTTCGCCACTGGGGACTAGACGAACAGAAGTTCATAACAATATTTAACCAACATGTAAAACGATGACGAAGGCGAAAAGTAAACAATTTTCCGTTGGGGACGGGGATGTGCCACGGGCACTTGGTGGGGTGCTGCAGCTTTTCCGAACCAAATTTCGAAACGCAAAATAGACGAACCACTTTGTAGCATATAAGATGAACAAAAGAAAAAGTGATCTGAAAAATAGTCAATCAATAATAATAAATGAATAAGATGCGAAGTTCGAACAACCCTGTAAATGATGCAGAAGATTATCAGCCTTCTTAAACGTTGCGAGATTGTGTTAATTGAGAACCGAAAACACCGTCTAGGTATGTGTAAGTCTTCGAATTGACAATTGAACGGTCGTTTCATGTACATTCGGGAATAATGTGTGTGAGATAAAACCTGAATCTTGCGTGTGGGTGGTTGTATGCAATTCTAAACGATATAGAGATGGGTGAATGATGTGTGCGTGTGGAGCTGATTTGAGACGCTTGACTGATGCGAAGTGATTTAGGATCGTGAGTAGTTTGAGAGCAGTTGTTGAGGACGGACGTGGTTCTGGTTTGGTGGACGAAGTGCGGAATCGTTAGCGGTTTGAGATGGCTTTCTCGTCAAGAAGGGGAACGGTGAGATGTTCCGGTGGGTGCACGACAATGGCGCTTTGGCTCCCAGAGCTCGGTAGGTATGTTAAAAATATTGAAGTAAGTCACGAAGAAAAATGCATTATGCGTCCATTTTGACATTGCTATCGTAAAAAAAGGATGCTGTTTGTGAAGCTGGAAAATTGATGGCAGCCATGTTGAGCTTGTTGGTCACACATACTTAATCATTTGTTAAGATCGGTGCGAGTGGACGCGAATTGTTTGGACTCGTGCGAGAGGACGCGAGTCAATGTGTAGGTTCGTGCGAAAGGACGCGAATCATGTTCTACAATTGTTTGGACTCGTGCGAGAGGACGCGAGTCAATGTGTAGGTTCGTGCGAAAGGACGCGAATCATGTTTTTCAATTGTTTATACTCGTGCGAGAGGACGCGAGTCAATGTGCAGATTCGTGCGAGAGGACGCGAATCATATTTGAGTTCGTACGAGTGGACAAAAAATGCTCGAACTCGTGCGAGAGGACGCAAGTCAACGTGTAGATTCGTGCGAGAGGACGCGAATCAGTTTAGAATTAGTGCAAAAGGTCGAAATTTTTTTTAACAGTTTGCACTCATGCGAGAGGACACGAGTCAACGTGTAGATTCGCGTAAGAGCAGATGTTACGAATCATGTTTGAGTTTTTACGAGTGGACGCGACTCAGGTTTGAATTGGTGCGAGACATCGCTGTCTTTTTTCGAATTGTTTGGACTCGTGCAAAGGATGCGGGTTGATGTTTTGCCCTTGTGCTTGTCTGCAGAGGATAAATATACACAGTTGTCAAGTAAATATTTGAACCCATAGTTTTGTATTCAATAGCCTCTAGTTTTACATCCAACTTTTTTCTTGTATACAATCTGGGATGCAAGCTCCATAGTAAAGACAAACTGCAAATTTATACAGCGATGAAAAGATGAGTTGAATCGAATGAAGCCTTTTTGTTACATAATATATGCTTTAACTTTTTAATCTGTGTAGCAAAGCGTTTAGTTCTGTCTGCAACAGCTGTCGAATGTTTGATGAGAAAATGTAATATGATTGCGGTTCCTTCTCTAGAGGTGGGGATTAGCGCTTGTTGCGAGTTGAGTTTGTCGGGAAAGGAAAGGTGCTGTGGAGGATAACATTGAAAATGTCGCATTATCTGCAAACATGACCATCAAGAGAGTGGAGGTATAAGAAGATGTAGCATATAAGATGAACAAAAGAAAAAGTGATCTGAAAAATAGTCAATCAATAATAATAAATGAATAAGATTCGAAGTTCGAACAACCCTGTAAATGATGCAGAAGATTATCAGCCTTTTTAAACGTTGCGAGATTGTGTTAATTGAGAACCGAAAACACCGTCTAGGTATGTGAAAGTCTTCGAATTGACAATCGAACGGTCGTTTTATGTACATTCGGGAATGGTGTGTGTGATATAAAACCTGAATCTTGCGTGTGGGTGGTTGTATGCAATTCTAAACGATATAGAGATGGGTGAATGATGTGTGCGTGTGGAGCTGATTTGAGACGCTTGACTGATGCGAAGTGATTTAGGATCGAGAGGAGTTTGAGAGCAGTTGTTGAGGACGGACGTGGTTCTGGTTTGGTGGACGAAGTGCGGAATCGTTAGCGGTTTGAGATGGCTTTCTCGTCAAGAAGGGGAACGGTGAGATGTTCTGGTGGGTGCACGACACACTTCTCCACCTACTGCGGGCTAAAATGTGTGTCTCTTCAAACAGAAGCCAAGCGAAATAAAAACACACCCACTTACCCCGGGCCGGCCCAGGCGCTTGACGATGGTATGGCTCTTCGCCGTAGACTCAACACGGGGCCACATTGTTGCCCTTCTGATCGCATAAATGCGTCTTTTTTCGAGAACGGTAGATTGCCACCGGTAATCATTCGGTCGCAAACTTTACGACCGGTTTGTTCGTGGAACTCGTCAAGTAAGGTGTTTTCTTAATTGGATGATTGTGAAACGCCTGCAATAAATCAACGATAAAATTGCATCACATGCTAATGGCCCTTGCGCTGAGGGGATGCCTTCAAGCGTTTATCGTGAATGTTTCATTGGCATACTAAATTTGACAGCCGGTAACAGTATCCGCATTTTGAGCTAAGACGGATTTGTCAAATGCTGTTTCGATGTGCACTGGTGGGAAAATTTATGCTGCATTTTACAATCGATAATCATATCTAAGTGCTATTCTCAATCCACAAAGCAATTGTGCTTATTCTTCGGTTCAGGCCATAGGGACACGGCAGGTATTTCCGTCCATCGTCGTAGGGACTAAAACCAACTAAAGCAACGTACATTTGCTAGAACTCCACTATAGCAGAACGTTTTTCTTGAGCTTACGATTTGTTGCGTATGAGTTTTACAAAAAAGCGTCCCTTTTCTTGGTTTTCGAGACTATGACGAACAGACGAAAATACCTGCCGTATCCCTACTCGAATTATGTGGAGAACGGAATTTGCTTTTGGAGTTTTTTTTTTCCGCCATGAAAATCAAAGTGGTTTGCATCGCAATAAAACCAAGTCTTACGGTAGTTGTGGCTGGGATGGAAGTAGTGATCCTCATGTTTCGAAAGTTTTGCTTTAGATTTAAATCAAAGAAGTGAGAAATAAGAAGTGATAAGTGAGAAATAAACAGTTAGAAGTGAGAAATGGGAAATAAGAAGCTCAGTGATGATCTCTAACAATTGAGAAAAATCACTCAAATAAAGTCTTAAAAAAGGCAGCCCTTACTTTACACCGTTCAATGTGCAAAAACGATCCATAAAAAATGAAAAACGATCCGTAAATGACATCGTAAATTCATACAATAGCTCGGGAGATTCCATAATGAATAATTTTATGATAAATCTTTGAAAATTGATCCATAAAAAATATATTTTGATCCATAAAACTTCAAATTTGCGCAATTTTTATCCTGATGTTGATCCATAATTAATATATGATATGTAATATGATTCATAATTTTGGTCATAAGAGCCATAATTTTGTTTATATAATCCATAATTTTGATAATATGATCCATAATGCTTGGAAAGAAGGCCATTGAAACTATATTAATTGATCCACACACACACAAGTTATGGATCAAATGGCCAGAATTATGGATCATATGAGTAAAATTATGGATCATATTACTGAAATTATGGATCATCATCAGGATAAAAATTGCGAATGTTGAAATTTTATGGGTCAAAATATAGTTCATTATATAGATCATTATTCAAAGCTTTATGGATCATTTGTCATGCGTTCATGGGAAAATAGCAAGAATTGTATTGTTTTTCTTGACCATTTTAATGGAACATATTTCCCTATTAATTGCTAAATTTTAGCTTGGTTATGGATCGAAAAAATATTCTTTATGGAATCTCCTGAACTATTTTATGGATTTATGGTGGCGTTTTATGGAACATTCAGATGTTATTTACGGATCGTTTTTCATTTTTTATGGATCCGTCTTTATTGTTTATATCCAAAAGTATGTTTTACCCTTAAAAATAAGAAGTGAAAAGATAGAAGTGAGAATTAAGAAATTCGAATTAAGAAGTGGAAAGTGAAAATAGTTAAGTGAAAAGTTAAAAGAGATTAATGAGAAGTCGGAAATGAGATATAAGAAGCTATAAGTGATTAGCGAAAATTGAAAAAAGTGAGAAGTGAGAGGTGTGAAATGAGAATGTGCGAAGTGAGAAATGAATAGTTAAAAGTAAGAAGTGAGAAATTCGTAGTGAAAAGTGAGAAATGAGAAGTGCGAAGTAAGAAGTGATAAGTGAGTAGAGGAGAGTGAGAAGTTAATATTGAGAAATTCGAAAATCGAGTGAGTAGTGAAAAGTGAAAAGTTATAAGTGCGGAATGAGAAGTCAGAAGTGAGATATAAGAATTTATATGTGGGAAGTGAGTAGTGAGAAGTTCAAAGTGTGAAATGAGAAATTGATAGTGAGAAGTGAGAAGTGAGTAATGGGAAGAGGAAGGGTTAGAATCGAGATGGGCGAAGAGAGAAATAAGAAGTAGTGAGAAACGAGGGGTGCGAAGCGAGTTGTAAGAAGGGAATAGTAAGAGAAGATAAGTAACGGAGTTGCACGCCAGATAAGACAGCACACAAGCGATCAACCAACGGATAGCTCGTTCGGCGGAATTAGGCCGCACATTGTTGTTCCTGGTCGGAAATTATTGTATTGTAAGTATCCTGTGGGCGTGATTGGGACATTTTTTCATCGGTTTCGACTTGTAATGTCGAAGGGTAGGAATAAATGATTTTTTTTCTCATTGGTTTCGACTTGTGATGTCGAAGACGCTCTGAAGGGCGTCGGATTGAATGATTAATTTGCTCATCGGACTTAGTCGAGTCAAGTACGAGACACTGAAGACGACCACATAGTTGTGGTCGAAATACGTAACTGCAAAGATAACGAAAATTAACTAGTGGAATTAAATGGAGAGTACTTAATTCGTCTTAGACGGTTGAAAAATGTGTTGTTTCTCAACGGTTTCGACTTAAAAAGTCGAAGGCGCTTTGGATAAGTGCCAGCATAAATGATTTGTTTTCTCATTCGTTTCGATATGTAATGTCAAAGCTGCTATGGTAGAGCCCCGGATTGAATGATTAGCCCATCAGTTCTGGATTGTGACGTCGCAGATGCTCTGGAAGAGCGCCGAAATAAGTTATTTGTTTTCTCATCGGTTTGACTAAAACGAGTTAAAATATCGAAAAAAAACTCTGAGGTAGCGCTTATGCAAATGATTCGTTTTCTCATCGTTTTCCATTTGTAAGGGAAGATCCATTAATTACGTAATGCAAAAATTGGACATTTTCAACCCCCCCTTCCCGCTATGTCACACTTTTTGTATGGTGCTTCTGAAAAAAATGTATGGATCGTCATACTTCACTCACCCCCCTCCCTCGCCTCCCCCTCTAAGCGTTACGTAATTTGTGGACGTTTCCTAATGTCGAAGGTACCAGATTGAATCAATTGTTGTTCTTATCGGTTTCGACTTAAAACGATTTGTTTTCTCATCGGGTTTCTACTTGTGTTGTCGAAGGTGCTCTGGAGGAGTAAGTATCATATTGTTGCTGCTTTTGATGGTGGAGGTTTTGTAGAGTTCGCGCCAAAGAAAAATCAATGCAGTGGACCAGCAGAACGCAACGTCTCAAATTTGAATTTCGAAGGTGTTGTTTGAGAGTGCCGGACTGACTGGCTTAAGCTTGAAGGCCCAATACAGAGTATGTTTGAAGAGCCACCGATATTGTTTTGATTTTTCTGTTGGCAGGCGATCAAGTTGTATTGGAAATAGTCTGCCGGATCGAATTCTATTGGTTTTGGATTGCAATGCTGGATATATTTGCAAAACAAAATAGGACGGAATACAGCTGGAGGGTCAAGAACATGAAATAGTTGACAGTTCAGAAGGCTTAGAAAAAAGGCTGGATTAATTTGTTTAGTAAATATTACATTTGCGTATTTGCATGTGGATTTTGAATGAAAAGAAATAATTAAGATTGTTTTTGAAAATGGTTTTGAATGAAACATTTGATTTTGATAATGTTTGAGGCAACATGATTATTAGATTTGAAAATTGGAATTGGAACTTAAAAAAATAGGCTTCTGGGCCTCTTGAAAGGAAGTTTCCTAGCTTCTTGGAAAAAAGCTTTTTAAGTCTCTTGGAAAGGGGCATCCGATCCTCTTGAAAGGAGGCTTCCGAGCCCCTTGAAAAGAAGTTTCAGAGCCTCTTAAATGGAACCTCTTGGAAGGAGGCTTCCGGGCCTCTTGAAAGGAGGCTTTCGGGCCTCTTGGAAGGAGGCTTCCGGGCCTCTAGAAAGAAGGCTTCCGGTCCTCTGGAAAGGAGGTTTCCGGGCCTCTGGAAAGGAGGCTTCCGGGCCTCTTGAAAGAAGGCTTCCGGGCCTCTTGAAAGGAGGCTTCTGGGCCTCTTGAAAGGAGGCTTCTGGGCCTCTTGAAAGGAGGCTTCCGGGCCTCTTGAAAAGAGGCTTCCGGGCCTCTTGAAAGGAGGCTTCCGGGCCTCTTGAAAGGAGGCTTCCGAGTCACTTGAAAGAAGGCTTCCGGGCCTCTTGAAAGAAGGCTTCCGGGCCTCTTGAAAGGAGGCTTCCGGGCCTCTTGAAAGAAGGCTTCCGGGCCTCTTGCAAGAAGGCTTCCGGGCCTCTTGCAAGAAGGCTTCCGGGCCTCTTGAAAGAAGGCTTCCGGGCCTCTTGAAAGAAGGCTTCCGGGCATCTTGGAAGGAGGCTTTCGGGCCTCTTGAAAGGAGGCTTCCGGGCCTCTTGAAAGAAGGCTTCCGGGCCTCTTGAAAGGAAGCTTCCGGGCCTCTTGAAAGGAGGCTTCCGGGCCTCTTGAAAGGAGGCTTCCGGGCCTCTTGAAAGGAGGCTTCCGGGTCTCTTGAAAGGAGGCTTCCGGGCCTCTTGAAAGGAGGCTTCCGGGCCTCTTGAAAGGAGGCTTCCAGGCCTTTTGAAAGGACGCTTCTGGGCCTCTTGAAAGGAGGCTTCCGGGCCTCTTGAAAGGAGGCTTCTGGGCCTCTTGAAAGGAGGCTTCGGGCCTCTTGAAAGGAGGCCTGGGCCTCTTGAAAGGAGGCTTGGGCCTCTTGAAAGAGGAGGCTTCCGGGCTTCCTGAAAGGAGGCTTTCGAGTCTCTTGAAAGGAGGCTTTCGAGTCTCTTGAAAGGAGGCTTTCGAGACTCTTGAAAGGAGGCTTTCGGGTCTCTTGAAAGGAGGTTTCTGAGCCTCTTGAAAGGAGGCTTTCGAGCTTCTTGAAAGGAGGCTTCCGAGCCTCTTGAAAGGAGGCTTCCGAGCCTCTTGAAAGGAGGCTTCCGAGCCTCTTGAAAGAAGGCTTCCGGGCCTTTTGAAAGGAGGCTTCCGGGCCTCTTGAAAGGAGGCTTCCGGGCCTCTTGAAAGGAGGCTTCCGGGCCTCTTGAAAGGAGGCTTCCGGGCCTCTTGAAAGGAGGCTTCCGGGCCTCTTGAAAGGAGGCTTCCGGGCCTCTTGAAAGGAGGCTTTCGGGCCTCTTGAAAGGAGGCTTCCGGGCCTCTTGAAAGGAGGCTTCCGGGCCTCTTGAAAGGAAGCTTCCAGGCCTCTTGAAAGGAAGCTTCCGGGCCTCCTTAAAGGAGGCTTCCGGGCCTCTTGAAAGGAGGCTCCCGGGACTCTTGAAAGGAGGCTTCCGGGCCTCTTGTAAGGAGGCTTCCGGGCCTCTTGAAAGGAGGCTTCCGGGCCTCTTGAAAGGAGGCTTCCAGGCCTCTTGAAAGGAGGCTTCCGGGCCTCTTTAAAGGAGGCTTCCTGGGCCCTCTTGAAAGGAGGCTTCCGGGCCTCTTGAAAGGAGGCTTCCGGGCCGTTTGAAAGGAGGCTTCCGGGCCTTTTGAAAGGAGGCTTCCGGGCCTCTTGAAAGGAGGCTTCCGGGCCTCTTGAAAGGAGGCTTCCGGGCCTCTTGAAAGGAGGCTTCCGGGCCTCTTGAAAGGAGGCTTCCGGGCCTCTTGAAAGGAGGCTTCCGGGCCTCTTGAAAGGAGGCCTTCGGGCCTCTTGAAAGGAGGCCTTCGGGCCTCTTGAAAGGAGGCCTTCGGGCCTCTTGAAAGGAGGCCTTCGGGCCTCTTGAAAGGAGGCCTTCGGGCCTCTTGAAAGGAGGCCTTCGGGCCTCTTGAAAGGAGGCCTTCGGGCCTCTTGAAAGGAGGCCTCCGGGCCTCTTGAAAGGAGGCCTCCGGGCCTCTTGAAAGGAGGCCTCCGGGCCTCTTGAAAGGAGGCCTCCGGGCCTCTTGAAAGGAGGCCTCTTGAAAGGAGGCTTCCGGGCCTCTTGAAAGGAGGCTTCCGGGCCTCTTGAAAGGAGACCTCCGGGCCTCTTGAAAGGAGACCTCCGGGCCTCTTGAAAGGAGACCTCCGGGCCTCTTGAAAGGAGACCTCCGGGCCTCTTGAAAGGAGACCTCCGGGCCTCTTGAAAGGAGACCTCCGGGCCTCTTGAAAGGAGGCCTCCGGGCCTCTTGAAAGGAGGCCTCCGGGCCTCTTGAAAGGAGGCCTCCGGGCCTCTTGAAAGGAGGCCTCCGGGCCTCTTGAAAGGAGGCCTCCGGGTCTCTTGAAAGGAGACCTCCGGGCCTTTTGAAAGGAGGCCTCCAGGCCTCTTGAAAGGAGGCCTCCAGGCCTCTTGAAAGGAGGCTTCCGGGCCTCTTGAAAGGAGGCTTCCGGGCCTCTTGAAAGGAAGCTTCCGGGCCTCTTGAAAGGAGGCTTCCGGGCCTCTTGAAAGGAGGCTTCCGGGCCTCTTGAAAGGGGGCTTCGGGGCTCTTGAAAGGGGGGTTTCGGGGCTTTTGGAAGGGGGCTTGCGGGGCCTTTGAAAGGAGGCTTCCGGGCCTCTTGAAAGGAGGCTTCCGGGCCTCTTGAAAGGAGGCTTCCGGGCCTCTTGAAAGGAGGCTTCCGGGCCTCTTGAAAGGAGGCTTCCGGGCCTCTTGAAAGGAGGCTTCCGGGCCTCTTGAAAGGAAGCTTCCGGGCTTCTTTAAAGGAGACTTCCGGGCTTCATTAAAGGAGGCTTCCAGGGCCTTTTGAGAGGAGGCTACCGGGCCACTTGAAAGGAGGCTTCGGCCTCTTGAAAGGAGGCTCTTAGAAGTAGGCTCACGAGCCCCTTAAGAGCCTTTTGAAAGGAACCTTCTGAGCCTCTTGAAAGGAGGGCTACGGGCCTCTTAAAACGAGGCTTCTAGACCTCTTGAAAGGAGTCGTCCAAGCCTCTTGAAAGGCGACCTTCGAGCAGCTTGGAAAAACGCCTCTTGCAACGAAACAACCGAGCTTTTAAAGAAAAAACCTTCATGTCTGTCAAACGATGGCTTCCTTATAGATTTTAGTTAAGAAGCATATTCTTCAACATTTTGCTTCAGGTAGATCGCATAGATTTTTTTTAATTTGTTCATTCGTTTGATTTTTTGTTACTGTAGCCCTTGGTTGTAGCGGTCAGAATTCAGTCGGCTTTGATTTACTGATCGCTATGCATTTTATGTACAAGACAAAGTTTTGAAATAAAAAAACTCGCAATTTTTTAAACATTCTCAACATATTTTGATTGGAATTGTACTAAGTCCGCCATTACACATTTTTGTCCAAGGTACCCCCTGCGGCTAGCATAGGTACCCCCAGGGGTACATGTACCCCAGGTTGAGAGCCGCTGGTCTAGTGGCTACCGCTCCTGCATTACAAGCAGGTGGTCGTGGGTTCAATTTCAGGCTCGTCCCTTTTCTACTTTGTATTCCTATCTTAGTTCTTCCTGTGTTTCACGCTCTACCAAAACGATTCCTACTGCTATAACCTTCCACACTAACAATTCCAAAACCTCCAGTGGCACCTATGAGAGGTCGTAGAGTTCTCTGCATCTTTCTTAAGTAGGTGTCCAACTAATCCAACTTCCCCTTCCTCAGCATTCGCAAGGTCGTGGCCAGGATAGATTTCGACAATTGGGAGAGTTGCTTGCATCTAAGAGATATCGATTAGTCTCAAATCAATATCTGTGGTAGCGGATGAAAGTGATGCTACTTTCATACAATTGTCTTGGCTTGTACTACCTACGAATTTGTGCGAATTGCTCAATGCTAATGCTAATGCTAATGCTAATGATTGATTGATTTTGGTATACTATTATGAAAACGTTACAAATGTTGGTTTGGTATTGAAACTTTGTTCATAAAATAGAAACATTGGTTTTGCATTTCAGGCTCATACATTGGATATGAGTGTCGGATTTGAAAATCGTTTTAAACGTAGGATTGAAATATTTGAATTAAAATTTGGGTACAGACGGATATTGAATACTGGATTGTAAAATTAGATTTGGCTGTAAATTAAAAATTAAAAATGCTATGTGAACAGTTCTTTATAAAAATCCCAAATCAATGTATTTTGATTTCCAAATGGATTTTGGATTTCACCTCGTACCCATAGTCGATGTAGAACCTGATTGTCTACCACAAGTTAACTACTATCGAAATACCACGAAAGGAAAGTATAAGGTTCGTGCAACAATGGTTGTATTGAAAACCTCCAAAATTGTGCATGCCGAAATTTTGTACAGTTTCTGTTATGTTCTCATGCAGAACTGTATTAAAATCTCTCATCCGCTGGTTGGGTTTTTTACTTGCTTCATAAATTTTTTATGTTGTACCAACGTTTTCTACTAATAAACACGATTTCGTTTGCATTTATATAGGATGATTTAAAAACAACCATCACATATTCAAAGTATTCAACCCGTAAACACTCAAATGGGAATTGAAATATGCAACGTATCGGTTTTGTATTATTTTTGTAAACACGTTCTACGAGTTGAATACGCTGAAATTTGGAATGGTTATAACGAAATCTATAAGGCGTCAATCGACATTTTAGAAATTCAACTCCATCCGACGATTGTGTAGTACGATTACTTTCTTTAGTACGGAAAAACTTTTTTTCAGACTTCTCTATAATCGATAACTCAAAAGTTTCTCCAAAGTTCAGGAATGGCTCAAACAAAATAATGACAATAACAAAATTTACCCCTTTTTTCCACCGCATGTGAGTGTTTCTGAACGATTGACTTCCAGACAGTTGCTGAAACATTCCAAAGGATTTACTAATAAAACCACCAAGTAAATACGTAATTACGCTTGACAGACCTAAACTTCCCAAAAACTTTCTTTCTGTAAGTGCTACGACGGTATTCCTTCGTTAATAATTGAGAACCGAGACAAGCAAGCACTCATGAAAGTTACCGAACAAATCACCGTTATTGTTCGGAAAAGGTAAAATCTTTCACAGGTAGTTTACTTCTTTTTAAGCAGTCCGTTGAAGGCATAAAAAAAAGCAAAATGAGCAAGAACGGATCCACCACTCACCTTCCCTATGGATTAAATCGTCGCTGGCACGGACGAAACGAACGATGAGCTTGCTGCGAGATTTATTTTCAATCTGATACCGGCAACCTCCAACTCTAGCCAGTTGGCCGGGACTTCCAGGAACCATTCCATAGAGAGCGACGAAATTAAGTGTTTCCAACTTCAGGAGTGAAACGTTCAAGCAATTCGTTGCAAACAGCGAAGGTGTTGCTCGGAGTTATCTGCGCTACAATAACTCATTTTGGGTGCGGTTTTATAAGGATCTTGAAATATAGAGCAAAAGAGTTCCCGGAAAATTATTATAAAAAGATCGGCCGATGGGCCCATTAATTACCGAACTGGAACGATAAGCCGCCCTGGTTGGGGCTAGTCACGTTCCGACCGCAACTTTTAATGAGACTTTACAAAAAAAAAAACAACGTGAAACACGGACTGTCGTCGTCCTTTCTGTTTACTGCCGCTGTGATGATGGTCGATATTGTTGAGAAAGCTTGGAAAACTCTCGCTTCCGGCGAAAAGTTTTTTTTTCTTTATTAAGTGTTTCTAAGCGCAGTGTAGGGGGTGGTGTCCCAAAACGTTCCTCGGGATCAAACGTTTTAGTTGTCTCATATATTAATTATGTTTAGAAACTAGAATCAATATTACGTTAGCTTTCTGGCGGAAGTGTATTTTTTGCAATTATCGAATGAATTCCTATAACGATGCTACGAGGAAGTATTCCTCAACGCATACCTTCTAACTACCACGCGCCTCCACACTCTGTTCTCAAATATCTAAAGAGCTGATTAGAATAGATAGGTTTGCCTACGTTTTGACAGTTTTCTCATGGAAAAACTGTCAAAACGTACGCAAACGTATCTTTACTTCTCAGCTGTTAAGAGGCGGTTACATTCTGGCAACGCAACGTAAAGGTTTCCCCAAACACACGCGACAAGAAAATTGCAACGTGATTCTATCGGTTGGCGACTGCGATTCTGTCGCGCCGTTGGTATGGAAGCGTAAATGGAAGAATGTCTGCAGCGGCATAATGATAGTTTCGCCGAAATTACTTAGGTCTGGGTGAGCCTTAATGATCACCGGCGCCGACAGCTTTTGGCAATTGATCGCTACCTTTATTTTTGCGACAAAGCATTGCACTTTTTCAAGCTGCTGATGTATAATTTTGCATGCCGGCTCAACTTTGTAGATGTTTGTTTTTTGTTTGTTGTTTCACCTATGGTAAAAAAACAATGATAAAAAGGAGGATTCTGAAGAGCTATGCGCTCAAAGTATTTTATGTTGACGAAGTGCGAAAGCTTCAGAGCCAAACGGGGTTCTCGTAGTCAGTTATTTGGTGCCCGGTGGACATTTGTAATCCATCGTGGCTCCGGGCTTGGTGTATATTATTCTCCATATCAGTTTTCTAATACTTAATACTAATATTTATATTTACTAATATTTCTTTTGGTCATTATTATATCTTGTGTTATGTTTTGTATTCGTATTCTAAACCTACTATCTTTGCTACAATTATTGAGATGAGTGTATTATATCTGTGTGAAGTTTAACGCTTTTTACAATCATTGGCGTAACTAGAGATAAATTCTAGGGGGGCTAATTTTTGAAGTAGGATTACGTCCTTTGCGTAGATAGGGAGGTGCATATTCACATTTGAGACCTTCACGAAAAGTACCGATTTTCGAGATTTTGGTATCAATCAATCGACTTTAAGATTTTCCCCAACTATTAAAAACTATGGATTAAAATGCGCTGGCCGTCGCCGAAAATAGCAGTACTCAAAAGAAATATCCACGCAATGCTCAGACTATCGTTTCGCTTCTATCAGTGATTATAAAAGCGCTTTGTGGAAAGAAAATCTGTTCTTTTTAGGCGTCGATTGCGGTCTCTGGATATCAGTGGCGGTGCTGAACATTTATTCTTAGCGTCTTAGCGGAAAATCATCGAGCGGCCGTCGGACAGCAGCAGCAGTGAATTTTTAACGCAAGGTTGGGATTAACGTTTGATTGCTGTGAGTCATTTGAAAGATGCATTGAAAATCGACTCTTTTCAGGACCAGCATTTTATGAAAAGAAAGGGTTGATAGCATACAATGGCGTCGGTTGCATTCCCGCGGTACTGAAGGAAGTTTCCGTCAGTATCAGAGTCACAAACGCTCGCCGGAGAGCAACGCTGCAGAAACGTTGGCGTCAGTAGTTTTCTTTCAAAATTCAGATTTTATTTCTGTTTGTAATTGGTAAGGAAAATTATTGAAAACAAATCGGTTTTTCTCAGATACACTAGAGGAGGTAGACCCGAGATGAACATACTTCAAAGTGCAAATCATAATCGCTTCGCAACGCTGCAGAAGTTCTTTCTCCATGGATGGCAAATCATCTGATGTTGATGTCAGAGCAGGCAAAATAAATTTTCTTTCAAAATGCTGATTATGCCTGTGATTGGAAAGGCGCATTGTTGGTTCACCTGAGAACCATCATTTCACAGGAGGTTGAGTGTGAGTGACGAATTTTATTGTCGTCAGATTCCATAAATTTTTAAGCGATTAGAAAGACATATGAGCTTTAGTAAGACACCTGTGGAGTTTTATCCATCCGAAAGAATTCCAATTTCTTTCTCATATAAATTTTTGATACCTCTTCTTGAAAACTCAAGATTTTACCTTTCTGGAATCTCCTAATTGATTTTCTGGAAATAGCAGAAAAATCCCCCAAATTTCCATTCAAAGCTACAGAAGATAATGCTTTCAAAATATTTGGATCGATACAAACATATGATACGTAGTATTTGGTTTTCACTTTATCGGAAGGATTCTTTTGATAATTCTTTCAGAAAGGCCATGCATCTTTAAGAACTATGAACACGCTAGGTTTAATTAAATATACTCGCAAAACTCTGTAAAAACTTTGAAATATTTAAAGATTAAATACTTGCTGAGAAAACCAATTTTAAATCAGGAGTTTTTAGAAAAATACCGATAAGCTAAGCATCCTTTGTTCCTTAAACAATTTGTCCAACATTTTATGCTGTGTCAATACAAAGACCATTTGCCACTAGAACTTTCTTTTTCCAATCAGCCTAATTAGGCTATCCATGAGGACATTCAGCGATGGGACTGACAATCGAAATCAAAACAAAGTGTGTATGCAGTTGAACGGAGCTCACTTCTGGTGTAAACCGCGCTTAACATTTTCCTTTGAATTGTTCTGTCAGTCCGGTCAGAATGTGTCAAAAAATCAAGGTAAACAAAAATCGTCAGCTGATCGCAGCTGTCTTATGGATTGCCTTATTGTCAAACCGATGTTGGTGATGAAACTGAACATGTACTACAAAATGATGCATAAATTATGACCAATTGGAGCTTGTTCAAGCATAATTTGGCAAAATAATTTAAATGACTACAGCGCCGCTAGCGTTCTAGTACTTATGCTTTTACTGGATACACTGACGAAATGTGTTTGACAGGTTATCCCCCAGCTTTTCTGTGAAACATCTTAAATCAAGCTCTATCTGGTACAAAAGCGAATGTCGCAAAAGAGAATTCTCTTCGTCGACTTCTTCTCTTTCAAACAAAAGTGACAAGCAGCGGATTTCTTCGCAGTTTGTCGCCTCAGAATGCAAGTTCACATCGTTTTCTATCGTGCTGAGGTGATAAACCACAAAGAAATCCGCTGCTTGTCACTTTTATTAAAAAAGAGGAGAAGTCGACGAAGAGAATACTCTCTTGCGACACTCGCCCTTATTCCAGATAGAGCTTGAAATAGGATCTTTTGTCCCATTTCAGAGAAAATTTAATGCGAAAGAAAGATGTATTCAAAAAACCATTAAGGATCTTTATTACAAAATATTGAGAAAAATATATTTTTTTAGAAAAAAAATATGTTGTTCTACAAATTTGTTCGAAATAGTAGAGTAGAGTGGGGCAAGAGTACGCACTTAGTTTTCAATCGATCATGTGGCCCTTATGACGCAAGCTTCTTCATATCAAATCAGTGTCGATGATTCATATACTCTTCCTTTATGTTACCCAGTGGAAAAAATATTGAAATGATTGAGATTCGTTTCAGTAGAACCCTTATTGCAAGACAAGTGAAAAACGCACTCTTACCCCACCGGTGGGGTAAAAGTGCGCATCGGGTGGGGTAAGAGTACGCATTTATCCAATTATGTGCTTTAAGTATATATTAACACAAATAAGAGTTAATAACATTTGATTGATGTTTAATGAGCATATATTAGGGAATGTTTAAAGATAACATAACTCTTGAAGGGGGAGGGGGTCCTAAAAATGTGCACTTTCATACGAAAAAACATTGTTTTTTATATATACAAAAAACTACAGAGGTGAAAATATATATAAGGTTTCGCGTGGCGTATACAAAGGCATTTTCCTTAAAGAAAGTCCGCCAATCACGTAACGTAAAATTTGACTATTTCATCACCCCTCCCCCTATCTTACACTATTTGTATGAATCCTCTAAAAATTATATGGATCGTCACACATCTCGCAACTCCTCCCAGCTAAACGTTGCGTAATTTGTGAATGTTTCTTTTGATTAAATGAAATTATCATTTAGATGAAATTGTGTTTTCGTACTATGTTTAGGTGTACAATAAGTCCTAATACAATTTCATTATTTCGCTTCAGTGCTTTGTTCGCTAAGTCCTTTCTATCACCGAATTACTTCAACTTATCCTAAAAACTTGCGATAATTTCAAATTCTGTCCCTTTTTTCTTAGTTGTGGATCTTTACGCTTTGGAAGAAGTATTATTTCGGCCGGAGATACGGGTTTAACATCATAACTTGAAGATTCATATGCGTACTCTTGCCCCACCGGTTCCTGCGTACTTTTACCCCACAGTCCCAAAAATTATTCAAGTAATGGTTTTGACTTCTTGGAAAACCAACCGGATTGGTGTTCTGTACCATAAAGTACTCTATACAATAGGTTATCGAAATGGTATAATGTTCACCTGATTGAACGTATATATGGTAATGAAATACTAGTTGCGGAAATCCAATTATTTTTAGCAAAATGACCAAAAATTTATCTAACTCCATATCTCCCTTGTTGTTTACTCAAATCGTTTACAATTACACATGATAATAGTTGGCCAGAATACCTGTCAAACTGATGCAGTGCTGCTAGTTTATCTTTTTTCATTACTTGAAAAAATCGAAAACGTACTCTTACCCCACGCGCACTCTTGCCCCACTCTACTCTAAGGCCATCATTATGGTGATATCAAAGAATAGGGCAAGATGAATACTTTACTAGGAGCTCCAATCCAAGGTGAATACAGTACTAGGTGCTCCAATCTACGAAGTTTGTGGAAGAGAAGAAGGCGGGGGTGGAAAATTCATTTTCAGTGCAAAACTAAAGCAAACCGGCTGGCTCTCACATACTAAAATCCAAGATGGCTGAATCGTTAATTTGGCAGATTGGAACACCTATTCTAGGTTTGCGCATTATAATGAAAAATATATTTTGTACGTGCTTATTCCAATAAATTTCGCTAAAATTGTTTTTCTGTAGCTTTTGATGGCTGATTTATCGCAAAGTGTAGTGTAGTGGCTAATTGGCCTGATTCTCATTGAGGCAGTTGAGGAGGCGACCAGGTTCGATGTGTTTCGCATCAAAGCTGGTCCATTTTTGATCGAGGTACTTGAGAGTACAGCAACACAGATGGAAATGTCGGATGAGGAACGATTCCCACACTCCAATGAAATAGCCAGATTAGACGCTCATTTCGACTCAAGAGCTTACATGCTATCTCATCGGAGCAAATTGGCCAATATGGTACAAAGGAGTGGGGAGTCTAATATTCAATACGTGAAGCGAGTTGCAGTGGCAGCCAAGTTATGCAACTATAAATCGGAAGAGGAATTCGAGGCAATTTCAAGAACGGTGACTAGAGGTTCATCAGATAGCCGTGTTAGAACCCTAGCGTACCGATTTCTATCCGATGGAGGCTGTTAATCGGAGTTAAAGTGCGCATCTGGGAAGTCGAGTTGGAAAACGAAAAGGATTAACGGAGGCTGCACCAGCAACAATCAGCCACGGTAGCAGCTGTCTCGCACCGACCGGATGAGTACGGTCAACGTCGACGTGGTCCATATGAAGCTCCCAGATGATACAACAGTAGCCGTGACAGTAGCAGTATACCGCGATCTAATGAGGAATCAAAGACTTGAGAAAACATGCTGGAGGTGTCTAAGCGCATACCATACACCGGAACAATGCTTTCATGCTGACAAAGTGTGCCGTAGTTGCAACCGACGAGGTCATATCGCTCGAGCATGCGTAACTCAAGTGAAGCGGGAACCTCGCAAGCGTGAATGGCCGGGAGACGAAATTGAATCTTCCTCCAAAATTGCCGCGGTCGATCAAACAAAAGAAGAACAGGAAGATACAAAGGTAACGAAAATTGATCATGTATGAATATTTTGAGGATTTAAATTGAAGAACTAGTTGATTTTTTTGTGTTTTTTTTTCGCTGAAATGTAATGTTTCGAATTCAATAAAATGTAAAATGTCAATAAATGAAAAAAATGACCAATGGGTAATGTTTTTAACATAACCGCGAGTAGACGTAGGACTTGTATAAACGTAACGTATTTACATTTAACTTTTAACACAGACAAACAGATATAACACTCGTCAAATTTTCATCGTTCACTGATTTACTAGTCAATTCAAATAATCAGTAGTTGGCAAATCGAACACTTATGGCGCACGCATCGTTTTTGCCCGAGTTTAACGTTTGCTCACTACCGCCATCTGGTTCATGATTTGCCCAACTAACTGACATCAACAGATGTCGTTAGTGTTTGAACGACGATGAATTTGATGAGTAAATGTTCAATGTGTTATGTCTGTTTGTCTGTGTTCCAACTTTTGGATCTATAGAGTTTGATTATACTTCATTGCGCAGTGACGTCGCGTACAACTCGTGCTGAAAAAATCAGAAGGGTTATATACCAGATACGACCGCCCGACGTAAACTTCGTAAAACTGATAATAAGATAATTATTTTGGTTAGAGCCTAGAGTGATTGAAATTTTGACTTTTGCGCTCCTCTATGCTTGAACGAGGGGCCCTCCTTAGCCGTGCGGTAAGACGCGCGGCTACAAAGCAAGACCATGCTGAGGGTGGCTGGGTTCGATTCCCGGTGCCGGTCTAGGTAATTTTCGGATTGGAAATTGTCTCGACTTCCCTGGGCATAAAAGTATCATCGTGTTAGCCTCATGATATACGAATGCAAAAATGGTAACTTGGCTTAGAAACCTCGCAGTTAATAACTGTGGAAGTGCTCAATTGAACACTAAGCTGCGAGGCGGCTCTGTCCCAGTGGGGATGTAATGCCAATAAGAAGAAGATGCTTGAACGATAACATTTGCTGTTTTGGTGAACCTCCTAAATTTTCAACTGAATTGGTTATAATATAACTGAGTACGAGCAGTTTGAAGTTTGTATGAAAATTACTATACAAATTGCTCCCTATGTGAGAGATCGTTTCGTGAGGCGGATCATTAACTATTTAGGGGGAGATCTCCCAACGCCGGACACCTCCCAATACCGGACACTACTTGCAGAGGTCCCTCCTTCATCTTATTAAGTACAAAAGGAAGCTATTAAAAAGGCTTCTAACGGCAAGGAATATCAGATCTTCATGTGAACTTTGTACAAAATTTGAAGTTGAATAAAAATTCTTCACACCTGTTTTGTTACACTTACTTCAATTCAGTTGTTTCTTCTTGCTGAGAAAGCCACAGAAATTAGCAGAAACAAAAAGTGTAGAGGACATTGAAAAAGGTGGGAATTTGGATTAGGATGTAAAAAATTTAGCTGAAGAGTCATAAGCTCCACTAACAATTTTTAATATTTACAACTTAAAGCACGCGAATAATTTACTATTCTGAATGATGTCTTTACTCATGTAACAGGAACTTAGTCACATTTGAACATGATGCAATAGTGTCCGGTACTAGGAGACCACACTAGGTACTGAATCGTAAAATTTTTCACCAAAATTCATCGTTGAAAAACGTGTTCAAATGATCAAATATAGTTTGTATGAATCATCAATGGTCAATAGTCATACTTTGTGCAGGAGCGACGACCTCGATGATTTAGCCTTGCATAAGAGGTAAAATACCAAAAAATAATACCAAAAACTTATATACAGAATACTTAACGCACACCATGTTTTGGTATTTCAATACCAAACGAATAATAATTGGTTATGCATTTCGTATTGAAATATAATTTAATAACAGAGTTTGTTATGGCTCAAGTATTGTGCATATTAATTTGTGGTATTATTCCTTTGGTATTTTACCTCTTATGCAGGGCTAGTTCATAACAGAGTAAGGTATCAATAACATAATTGAGTATTATTTAGCCAATTTCTCCTGCTCGGGTGTGGATTGGTTCAGGTCGTACCTGGTGGACCGTCTGGTACGGGTTAAGATTGGCACATCGGAATCTGAAGCCTTTGCAAACGATTCGAGAGTACCTGAAGGCAATAACCTGGGCCCTCTGCTGTTCTCGATCTTCATAAATGATGTTTTTTCTGCTATTATCACCAGACTGCCACATCTTCTACGCAGACGTTTCGAAAATGTATTACATTATAAAAAGTATGGCAGATTGCACCGACCTACAGAACATGCTGTGTACTTTTGAAGACTGGTGCTCGAGAAATCTGATGGGCTTAAGTATCGAAAAATGCAACATCATTTCATATCATCAAAAAAACGCACCAATCATCTTTGACTACGTCCTATCCGGACAATCGTTCGCTCGAGTTCAGCACATCAGGGATCTTGGCGTTATCCTGGATAGTGGACTGACATTCAGACTTCACTACGATTCATCTTCAAAATCACCGACGAGTTCCGTGATCCGCTTTATAGCACTTTACTGCTCCCTCGTGCGATCAATACTTGAATCATCTGCTGTAGTTTGGTGTCCTTTCCAAGTCACATAGATCGCAAGAATTGAAGCCGTCCAACGAAAGTTTGTGAGATACGCTCTCCGCTTTCTTAGATGGCGCGACCCGACAAACTTGCCACCATACGAGGAACGTTGTCGTTTGATTGGCATTGAACCACTGGAGGTAAGACGAATTGCCGCTCAAGCCACGTTTGCTGGGAAGCTGCTCACCGGAAATATCGATTGTCCAAAATTACTGTCGCAACTTAATCTGTATGCACCTGAAAGACCTCTTCGTCAACGTTCTTTTTTGTATCTAGAACCACAGACTTGCAATTATGCACTACACGAGCCAACTCGGTCAATCAGCCGGCGCTTCAACGAGTTTTTCGACCTGTTTGACTTCAACGTACCAGTCGACGTGTTTCGTCATCGGATACTCGACTCTTTCCGTACCGTTGGCCGTAACCAACTAGCTTAAGTTTTTATTCATTTAGACATTTTATTGTCAGTAAACAAATAAAATAATAAATGTCGGGGTAGCCTACCCCCGGGTAGGGACTCACTGCTCCGCCTTCTCCCGTTGGAGTACCTACTCTTTAAGTTGAAGATTGCCAGTAACGCCTGCAAACTCTGTTGTGGTCTTATTATGTTGATTTTCATGGTCATCTACGATTGTCTCATTAAAGCGTATATCTCATCCTACATGATATCGACTGCATTTCAAGTGACGGGATTAAACCGGGAAACATTTCTAGACCAACATTTGAAAAGGACGTAACAGCCAAAATTTATTTCTTTTGATTCTTCGTCCACATATATAAATTTTGGCTGTTACGCACTTTTCAAATGTTGGTCTAGATTTAAAAGTTAATCAGAAATTATTTTTCCTTACTTTTGATTTGAAGAACATTTTAGCTGGGAAAAGAAAAAAAATCAACTTGAAAATTCTCAAGAATTTCCTGGAGAATTTTTAAAAACATCCCGAGGATGTATTGAGAACCTGTTTAACTATTTTGGTTTTATAACGTTCTTGGAAGCATAGATTTATTCTTTTGCGGATAATTTAAGAAATAATGAGAAGACTTTCTTGTGGAAAATCAAGTCAGAATAAAAACAATGACTGTCACCACAATGATGGTACTAGCGCTCACCTCACGTTTAAGACGCTACAAATGCTATGACAAGTGAAGACATTCCACTAAAAGCTCTAAATAATTTTCCATTTGTTTTTCACTATTGCCGGTCGCTTGAAAAAACACCCACTCAAACCATTGCAATTATTAAAGTATAACAGCACTTGCTTAGCTTGTAAATATTTCCCCTTTTCCCCTAATGCGGGGATGGAGGGAGCAAATTTCGAAAGAGAACTTTTACCACTTTTTGACGGCGATCACCGGTGGGATGCCAAGTGATGCTTCCGTTGCCGAATAGACTTGCCTTCCTTCTGCGAAATGGGTGTTTTTATGGTCCATAAAATTTAAGTCCTGCACGTTTTGGACACGAACCGTGTGCGGGATAACGACGGAGGCGTTCCTGATAGTGGTGTACCGCTTATCCCTGGTGTTGCCTTCTGGATATAAGTAAAACCGATTTTCTTTTGAAAATGAGATGATCTTCGTTTTAGCACTGTGAAAACTTGACTGTGTTTATTAGGTTTCTCTGAATGAAGTAAATCTATTCTGAAGAGAGAGAATCTTTCTCACGATGAGCCTTAGGCTGTTGGGCCAGTTTAACCTCGAAACAAATATCAGGAAAAAAAATCTTACCTAAAAATTCTTGTTGCATGGAAATTTAGCTGAATTGAACTAATCTTAAATACTGAATTTTTTCGCTCAAGCTTACATGTAGTAGCTCAAAATTATTACAATCCGTTTCGAGTGTACATAAACTTAATAAATTGGACTATCTTAGGTCCAATAAGCGCGCATTAGTTACAAAATAAAGTCAGTCAAAACGGAGCGATTCAGCAGCACCCCTTTAGATCATCTCATCATTAATACCCCGTAGCTATTTTTCAGAAATAGAATAAGAAATCAAGTCACTTGGTGGTAGGGTGGTCTAACCGGTAGTACCGAAACCGGTATTACCGGTATTACCGACCAATTTTGGGTACCGAAAATACCGGTATTAGAGACGGAAATTTTTTTTTTGTATGAAAATGTGAAAAAGGTACGAGCCGTAGTAGTTCTTTTCCGGAGACCACCTGTGAAAAACGGTTTTCTGCAAAAATATGTCCGTTCTGAATTCGGAAAAGAATTTGAATTAGTGGCTGATGTCAAGGCTTGCTGAAATAATTCAAGCCCTCGAACCTGTTTAAGCTGTTGTGGAACTACTGCTCTGTGAGTTCTGCACTCTATATGAAGCCGACGTGGCGTTCCAATTTACGTTGGAACAATTATCAAATCAAGCCACAGAAATTTCCGCCACTATTTCGATGCTTTTAACTTTTAAGGAATAAATCCAAGAGAGACGATCCAAATACGCCATTTTTTTCCTTTTTAAATACATAATTATGCCGTACAACAATTAATCATAAACGATGTTGGCATTTTCTTCGAGGCATCCAGAGCTACTTTGATTAAGCAAGCGTATGGGATCTTGAAGCGTCTTATGATTCCTGATGCGATCGTTGAAACAGAGACAACGATCATCCCTGTCGATCGGTACGAAGAAGATGTCTCTATCGACTTTTTTTCTGCTTTATCGGTCAAAGAACAACTTGTGAAGAGACTGTAGCAGAGCAAAACACTTGCGTCGCTGGTGACAAATACGTTGACGCCAGGATCCTTGCATACAATCCGTAAGGAATTCTTCTACTTTGAATAGGAAGGGATTAAGGGCAAGTATTTGGCACTGATTTTTGACAGTCTTGGAACCATTCGTCCTACTTCAGTTGAACCAGAGAGGGCATTCTCAGTAGTTGGCAACATTGCTAACAAAATCCAATGCAGATTGGGAGATGAGTCGCTCAATATGTAATGTCTATTTAAGTTTCGCTTTGCCCAGCTCAACAAGCAATGATTTGAACATTTTAAAGTTTGTCAACAAATATAGTTTTTCATCCAAAAGTCCAAATCAAAAGTTTTTATTTTACTACCTGAAATTTTCACAAAAAACGGTATTCTACCGGTATTACCGGTATTGACTCCATCAAATACCGAATACCGGTATTTGACAATAATGGCCAATACCGACCACCCTACGTGGCTAAACGGTTGAGATATAACGGACGGGGATGGAAGAAAAAATATGTTTCTATTCCCTCATCCGGTGCTCAACTTAAAATCAGTTTTAGTCAGCATTCACTGTGTAGGTATCGATTCATGCCTCCGCAGAACAACCAAAATATCTTCGAGCAGATTTCCACCATGGAGAGAGAGAAAAAGGTGTTTGAAAATCAATGCTCATTATTTTCCTTTCTGTTACCAACCCCGAGTGTATATTGAATTTGCATTACTTGATGATTTATTGATGCAAGGGCGCACGGGGAAAGAAAGAAACTGATAGAAAACGGTTCGCTGATTTCTGTCAGGTCCAGTTTGCGGCAAGGTGTAATGCAAATAGCAGCAGCGGTGCCGTTGTCTTCTGAGAAGGATTCGTAAAAAATGAAAATGGAAATATGTTTTCACCGGTTATTGTAAATTTATATCTTCAATATGCAATACGATGAACGTTGATATTTTTGATTTTTTTTAAATAGATTTCGTATCATTTTGGTAAGTAAAATGTCTATGCTTCGTCTGTATGTCCAGTACGATGTATATTAAAGTGTCAGATGTAAGCGCAACTGATTATTAAGAAGATACACCCTCTGGATACCCAGCGAAGCGATGCCGCAATTGTTCTCCAATTCCACGCTTCAAAAACTTTGTTCCCTTTGAAAGGTGAAGGCATCTGCTTCTTTTTGAAATTCTTTTAGTTTTACGCGGATAATTTTTATTGAGGAAAAATGCGTTCAAGTTTTATAAAGCAATTCTCGTGCTTGGTATCATAAAGGGGTAACTGCATTACCCCTTCACCATTTTTTGTTAACTCATCTGGATTAAAGATACAACCATAACTGTTGCTTCGATCAATGCAGTTACGTCCTTACAGTACTAAGCGTGAGGATCTCATTGGAGCAACGATTGAGTGGCGATGACGTTGACGGCTGCAGACAATTTGATCGTTGAATAGAAATCCCTGCGGTAAATTATCAGCATTATTGGCTGACACTGCGGTATTTATATTGTCCTTTGTATTCCGCTGAGTAAATAGCAAAAATGCGTATTTAAAACTCAAAATCAGTTTTATCATATTCGCATGACCATAAGCATTAGTTGGTTGTCGTTGTTGATACTCCGTGATTGATTGAACTTGATAAATTACTTAGAGAACGATTGAGTGCTTCCCAATGTGCACGTTTTGGATTGTAAGACCTCTGCAGCTCAACGATTGTCTTGGGATAGGAAATTGCATTAGTTATTATGAATTGTTTGTCTGGATTCAGTTCGGTAAGTGATACGATTTGTTGAATGGGATTATGTAAACACACCAATCACGTTTCCCACGCAGCACAAGTCTAACGAAACTGGTTACAGCAACCTAATTGTGACTAAATCGGGTCACACACAAGCTACTGTGACCTATGTACAACAAGTGTGCTGCTCGGGTTGTTATCACGAATGGCTTAATTTTTATTTTCATTTGGCCAAAAAAAAAGCTATGGAACCAAGTACTTCTGTAATAAATTAGGCGTCAAAGTAGATACTCGTATATGTCAGTCAAAACATTGATGCGCTAAATCTTCAATTTTCCCGAAAATCGTAAACCATTGGGAAAACATCTTCATAATACTGCATTACCCTCTATATCAATAGATCGACATCATCCGATTACCCTGCCACTTTCCATTCGCATCTATATCAATTTCCTTCTTCTGGAAAATCGACAACCCAGAACATCTTTAGATCATCCTTTCCTACCAAGCCAACAAATTTGTAAAGGCACCAACATAGCTGCGCCATTCAGATGTAAATAGGACAGCGACAATGTTGAGCGGTATTCGTTTACCTACTTTACCGAAATCGACATCGAGGGAGTCGTCTGCATCGTTTTGCGAATGGAATATTTGGTTGGTTCATTCGAGTAAAGTGAACGTGGATAATGCTCTTTACCACCAGGAGGGCGCAAATGTCGGTCGGGCACTCGAACCTGCCAGCCAGCCAGCGACGACAGCGACAAAAGTTTGCGATTGGGACCCGAAAGATATTTCATTGCATTTCATCGTCTGACGCCTGTCGACGTCGCTGGAGCATCAATAGACTAGGATTAAAGTGTGAAATACTAATACGGCACGGCCTGGGTGCCATCATTCATACTGGTGCTGCTGCTGCTGCCGTGACGCTATCGTTTCGCATCGTGATGGGGGAGAAATTGGACGCCATTCGGGAGCCCAATCAGATGGAAATTGCTGGCAAATTTGTGTCAGACGGTTACCCTCGTTAAACGGGAAGACGGTATGGATTTAAATGCGGTGGAGTTGTGGTTTGTTGAAAAAAAAAAACAACTTTGATAGGGGAGGTTTTCGGTCAGTTAGAAAAGCTGATGGAGAATAAATAGCTTTTTGCCTCTCTCATACACTAAGTGTACCAAAAAACTATTAAATGTCTTCAAAAATTTTTTTTTTTGTGTAGAAGTCCCAGAGACCTATAGTGCCTATACCAATGTTGTAAAGTGTTCTATGCTCATCGACTCGATAACACTCCGTCTTATTGTGAGTTATCTGCAGCATAACTCTGTTCATCCAGCTCTGGATCGTTCCTGTCGTCTCTGTCGCCAACATCTTCACGTGTCACCGTAAGTAGTCCGCAAAACCCCCGATTTTAACTTTTCTTGAGGAACGCCTACTGTAACACGCATGGATTTACGTCCTTCATTCGTGTCGTACACCAACACCCCAAGCAGCACACTTGTCATAAACGAGTTGCTGTCACTTATGTAAGACCGACTCCAGTCATATATGAGTTGTTGCAACTAAATTGGTCTAAATACTACTCGGAGTTCCGCTGAAAGTAGCTCTTCAGAATGCGGCACAGATTTCCAGGGACTCGCGTTATGTGCAGTGCAGTTGCGATGGCATCAAAGCTGGTGATATTGAACGCATTTTTTCACGTTTACTGTTATCACAGCGCAAGATCGATCTCCTCTTCGATTCTGTTTGGACGCAGTCTCAACACTCTTTAGCACTGCCTGTATGAATTGCACCCACCGTCAATACTCCATTGCGGAACCCAAACTGCATCTTCGTCAGTCCATGTTTGGCCTCCGTAAATTTCGTCACCCTATTCAGGATAATCCTCTCCAGGAGCTTCCCGAGTGTGCCTAACAGGTATATTGGTATGTACGAGACCAGGTTTTGACAGAAGCACTAGCTTCTGGATCTTCCACATTTATGGAGAGATGCCTTCGTCCATGAACTTTTGCAGCACCGTCCGGAATATATCCGGATTTGCCACGAGTGCAGCTTTTAGTGCCACGTTCGGTATTCTACCCGGGGACTTTTTTCGCCTGTAAGCACTTCGCCGCTTCTGCAAATTCTTCATTGAAAACTTGTTGAACTTCAGGATTTGTTTGTTCTTCTTCACCATACGGCATTGGTGGCCACGTGGTCGGATCTTGTTTCGGGAAAAGACCATCCACGATCGCTTTAAACTTGTCAACTTTCACATGGGTTGACGTCTACTTCTCTTCACAGCTCCTTCTGGAGTCTGTGCTCCTCTCTCTGGTTTCGTCCTCGCTCTTTGTGCCCGCTCCTGGCTCTGTGACAAGCAGCACGTAGCACACTGAGCCACTCGTTTCACCAGTCAGCTGAGCATCGATTATTCCTCGGCGATTTTCATCCTGCTTTTAAGCTCGAAGTGCCTCGTCGAAGAGGTCTTTGTTTAAGGCTTTCGTCTTCCACATTCGCTCAATGGACATCCTTCTTTGTGTTTCACCATGATTTCGTTGGCCGAAACGGTATCGGATCGCCTGGCGGTCGCTATGGGTGTACTCTTCGCTAATTCTCCAGTGAAGTCAGTGAAGAGCTACAGAACGTGATGTCAATGGTAGACTTCCTCCCGTCTCTCCGAAATATGCTTACGGAGCCTACGTTGCACAATCGTACATCCAACTTCGTGAAAGTTTCCTGCAAGATATATTCTCTTGTGTTGTTCACTCTACTGCCCCACTCCACAGCCCAGACATTCACCAGCTATGACCACTGGCCTTCGTCCGAAGAGCCTTTCGGTTAACTTATCCAACATAATGCTGAACTGTTTCACGATTCACATTGGAGGCGCACACACAATTTAAAAAATATTTTTTGACATCCAGTGCATTAAGCATTTTGTTTCAAATCTCACATGCAAACCGGCTTCGATCAATACTTTCAAACGACTCTTGTTGGCTCCTCCTGGAACAAGTATATGAATCGTTTGACCCTCACAATCTTCCGGATTCTATTTGGCTTGCCATTCATTTATTTAGTTTACATCTAAACAGGTAACACTGAATCAACAATTTGACGCTAGAGATTTTTGGAAGCGTTGCTAAAGGAAATTCTCTAGGAATGTTCGAAATAATTTCCGAAGAAGTCATTGGAAGAATTTCCATAGAAGAGCTAGAAACATTCTCCTCTAAGAATTCTGAAGAAATTCATGAAGGAATTTTATTCAAATTTCCAAAGAAATCAGCAAAGGAATACACGAAGGAAAAAGAACTCCTGAAAAGATTTCCAAAGGAATTTAAAAAAGGAACCCCCGAAGTTCTGAAGAAATTTTCGAAGAAATTCTTAAACAAATTTTCGAAACAATTCCTTAAGAAGTTTTTAAAGTTTATTCAAAGAAATCACGGAATTAAAATCTGAAGAAATTCCTGAATAAATTTATATATAAATTATATATAAATTTCCGACAAAATTCCAAAATAAATTTTCAAAGAAAATTTAAAATAATATCTCAAGAAATCTACAAAGTATTTTACGAAGGTATTTCCGAGGGATTTTCTCAAGAAACTTCCGGAGGAGCTACTGAAGGACTTTCTGGATGATATCCTGACGAAATTCCAAAGGAATTCCTGAAAAAATCGAAGCAATTCTTAGAAATCCCCCTTTGAAGGAATTCTAAACTCATTTTCAGAGGATTTTTTTTAGGGAAAACCTAAAGGATTTTCTGATTGAATGGTTCTGGGCGAAGTTGCGAAGGAGTTCCTGGAGGTATTTTCTGTAGAATTGTCCAAGTAATTTACGAGAAAAAAATGTTTTGCCTTACCTTAGCCAACGCTTTTTTTTTAAGATTTAGCAATGTTTTGAATTGATTATTTTGCTGCAAAAATCTATATATGGCACGTTTGTTTTATAAAAACAAATCACCGTCTTCGACCAGAGGTGGCCCCGAATGAATACATTACACCTAGCATTAGACAATGAACAGAACATTTACACAACGCTCAGTGGACTATTGGAGAATTCTCCGCTTTACGAAAACTTTCCTCCTTAGTAGTGCGGGAATCGAAACCACAACCCACTGCCAGAAGACTGACGTCGCTAACCGCATGTTTAAATCCCTGCGGAAGGCCAAAACCAAGGGCCGAAACGCAGGAAACTAAACCAACGTGTCGTTTCGATTTTTGTGAGACTGAAAAGCCGCTAATTCCAAATTTAGGCGTTTCTAATGCAATATTCGTATTCTGGCCGTAGTCGTAAGTCGTGATCAGTATACCGTAAATAGGACTTTACTGGTATCGATCCTAATCTGCCGTTTGGCACTCCCTAGCGGAAGATTAATATGGATTTTTAAGTTTTTATATATTTGAGGAGGGCCCTCCTTAGCTGTGCGGTAAGACGCGCGGCTACAAAGCAAGACCATGCTGAGGGTGGCTGGGTTCGATTCCCGGTGCCGGTCTAGGCAATTTTCGGATTGAAAATTGTATCGACTTCCTTAGGTATGAAAGTATCATCGTGTTAGCCTCATGATATACGAATGCAAAAATGGTAACTTGGCTTAGAAACCTCGCAGTCAATAACTGTAGAAGTGCTTAATGAACACTAAGCTGCGAGGCGGCTCTGTCCCAGTGTTGGGATGTAATGCCAATAAGAAGAAGCAGAATATTTGAGGAAAGCACAACCATCAATATGTGGATGGAATTTGATTATTTTATTATAAGAAACAGCAATATCGGGAAACGTTTTCCAACTGATTAAAGTTATCTCCTTGATTATGCAATCATGAGTTTACAATCTGCAATCAAGTTGATTAGCTATTCGGGCAACTCCCACTTCATTTTCCATATTATCCCATCCATCGACCACAGAATGAATTCATTGTCAGACAGATTTAGAGTAAAGCCACCAGCACAAATTCCAGCGAGAACTAAAGCTACAACAGCAATTATAGTATAATAGCTCAGCTCTTAATTAAAATAAATTCAATTACTCCCCATCCAATCCGATATTAATCCACACTGCTGTCACTGCCGCCTACGATACTGAAATGCAACTTGTTAGGTATTTTAATACACTTCAATAGTACTACCAAAGCACCGTAGATTCAAAATGGCAATGGCGTCACATTGCATCAGACCTAGCCCAATCCTTTACTTGCATCGTCAAACAGTCGTTCCACGACAACATAATATACGATCGTACATGATTTAAAATTTATTACTTCTCGGAAACTAAAAGACCTATATTAGCAAAACATAGTTTAAATTCTTAGTATCATATTGCGTAAATAGTGAAACACACAAGTTTTGAGTAATTTAATTATTCAAAAGTGTCATGCTATCAGAAAATGTTTCTCAATTATGTTATAAAAATAACCAAACGTACCAAACGTATCATATATCGCGTAATTCCGAACGGCCCTAAAATAATTTGTCGTGGAATGGTTGCATAGCGAACCGCTTTTCAAACTAAGCCACCCAACAATTTATTTCCACAGCCCACTTCCCTCTTTAGAGTCGTTGATGAGGAAGAATGACGGCCACGTTTCTACATTTCAACATTTTATTCGTTTTACTTAATCCTATCCGACCGTTTCTCATGTGTATTGTACCGCACGTTCCCTTAGTAAATCTAAACTAAAGCGCCTTGGTGTTGTGGATTGTGAACTTTTTTCTCCAATCGACCATCGGGTGAAGGATAAGGAATCGGCGAGACAAAACACGTTGAAAATAAAATGTTTAATTTTTCTAAAGTTTTTACACGAAATTTAAAGAATAACTGAATGACCACGTCATTGTTAACAAAATCTAAACATCAATTCAATAATAAATTCAGCGCCATAATAAATGCGATAAGTGGGAAGACAATTCATTCAACATAAAAACATTCGTACACGAGCAACATGTAGTGGTACGGAAAACTATTTGATCAGCTACTTTTATCATGACCACAATCGTATGCACACGACAAACTGACACACCATCAGAAGGGCACTTTCCTAACCATTATGTCGGTCGACATCGGGCATAACGAGTGTCATCGAATTTATTCTTCTCCCGCAGTTGATCTCTTTCCGGTGCGGTAGAAGCGCCTCTGTCGTCTTTTGCTTATCACCGATGCTCGCTCGTGGACGAAAAATGGATTTGAGGGTTTCAGGTTGAGTGGCACACTTTGTCTCGGCCGATATAAACGACCGCACAAATGGTGCGGCGACACAATAATGGATGGCGCGGATCCGGAAGGATGCGTGAAAGGGTGAGATATAGAATTGTTTGACGGGGTTTATCACGACACAAACAGCAAAACGACAGCTGTTCTGTTCCGATTCATCGCAAATTCGATTTATGTTTATGATCCACTTTGGAAATGCGTTATCCTTGGCAGTGACATCCGATTCTTCTGAGTCACTTTGGTTCCTTCTATTCCGATAAAGCGAGATCGATCAATCTCAGATGCATAATAGCTGCTGGGTCGAACGTACATGACAGCCAATAATTTATACAGCCGGCTTTCATTTTTGGTGGGTCAGCTGGGCGGTCTGGCATTGTGTGGTTTGCAACCTGAAAATGCCACTCGAGCTTTCGTTTTTTTGTTATGAATTGAGAAAATCTATTGACATCAATATTCATTTACCACAAGTATTTCTAAGTTCTGTATTTTTCATGTCATAATGCGAATTGAATAAAAATGTTTCGCAAAATTATCTGTATTGATGTTACGTGAGGGATAGAGGGTTTGATGTTACATGTGGTAAGAACGATATTTTTTAGATATCCGTCAGCTGAGTGAAACTCCTGACCCCCGTCCGTATCGGCTAGCAATCAACTTAGGAAAAAAATCGAATTTGCTTCGTTTTATTTGTCCAGTAGCCTACCTTTTTGTGTCAAATATCCTCTCAACCATCTCCTTTTAACCGTCATATTCATAGCTTGCGGCAAATTTCCGTCTGGTTCTCCTTTGACAGTTTTAAGTGTAGTTTGCATCGTGTTCGAAATTGCTTAGTAAACTATGTTTTGATGGAGGATGTTTTGATGTGAATAAGCAGAATAATTAGCCGTGCGGTGAGATGCGCGGTTACAAAGCACGACCATGCTAAGCGTGGCTGGGTTCGTTTCCCGGTGCCGGTCTAAGCAATTTTCGGTTTGGAAATTGTCTCGACTTCCCTGGGCATAAAAGTATCATCGTAAGCCTCATGACATACGAATGCAGAAGTGGTAGCTTGGCTTAGAAACCTCGCAGTTAATAACTATGGAAGTGCTTAATAATGCGAGACGGCAATGTCCCAGTGGGGGATGTAATGCCAATGAAGAAGAAGAATAGGGTAAAATGACCTACTGGGTCAAATAAAATTGATTTCGGAAAATCTTTAAAAATGGGGGAAGGGACGTTCGGTTAGTCATGTGGGTGAATAGGTTATTTGTCCGAATAGGGTAAAGTGACCAATAGTGGACCCCCAACCAATAGTGGACCCTCCAGCCATTTTTGCATTATTACTGCACAATGTCAACATTTCGCTATGAAATTCTATCGGGAGAACCTACCTTACAGTCCTATGATTTGATTACATGCGTTGGAAATGCTATGGAAAATCAAATTAAATGATTTTTTACATTTCTATAAAAAATAAACACGAGAGTGTCCACTATAGGAATATTTTGGGGGGTCCATAATAGGGAAGAAGAACGTCCCGAAACGGGACATGAAAATCAAATGAAGTGTCGACTATAGGGAAGCAATTTCCTATTATGGACCCCCAGGGGGTCTACTATAGGGCGAATTCAGTTAGACTTTAAAATGTTAATTTCAACGAATAACGTCGTGTATTTGGGTGTTTTATGTATGTATCGTGAAGAGAAGATGCAGAGCTTGTTGTTAGATATCAAGCAGAGTTAATATTTTGAGAATTTCTATGCCGTATGACAGGAAGAGCAAAATTCCGCTACTAGGGGGTCCACTATTGGGCATTTTACCCTAGATCATTAGACGTCTCACTTTTCCCTTTTCAATCATCATTTCACACTTCTTACTACAACAATGAAAAATATGAAGTTAGAAACGGTGAGTGAGAAGAGAGGCGTCTTATTTCGATCCCTTCTTATTTCGATCTTCCCACAATTCACAATGAGAAGTGAGAAGTAAGATGTTAGACGTCTCACTTCTCACTTCTCACTGTGAATTGTTTGAAGATCGCTTCTCGCTTCTCACATATCGAGTGTGCTGCGGTTCAACGCAGAAGCATTTTTTTTCACGCGTCAAAATTTTCCTCCTTCTGCGTCAGCGGAAAAGCAATGTTTCGGCTGACGGTTCTGTAGTTCCGCGGAGTGCGTGAATGTTGTGTCCTGAATCAGTTTTATATTTGGGATTGCGAGTTAAAGTTTTTCGCGAGGATGCAGAGAAACGTGATGTTTGTGTCTTAATCAAGGGTGCGCCGTCCAAGAGTGCAAATTCCAAAAATGGTTCGAACTCGAACCATTTTCGCGGGTGTAGTGAAAATATGGGAATTATCCTCTAAGTGGTGGTTTCCGAGCCATTTTTTTCGGTATATCGCTCTCATTTGTGGTCGGTTCAAACACCAATCAAATTCAGACGAAGATCAGGTAGCTATCGGAAATGGTTCAACTGTTTCCTGAGTATGATGTTCCCGCTTAAGCCGCTTGAACGTCCAATTGAATAGGCCTCTGGAATCCACAACTGGAGGATCATTTTATTATTTGGTGAGCTCATTTCATGCTATTAATGTATAACTAAAACATTCCGTTTTGATGCATTGCGATGTTGTATGCATGTATGCATTACTCAGTCTTACATTTCACGCTACATTCACACCAATTTACAAACTAACCTTCACCCGTTTCGTTTCATTTACACCCGCTTTTTTCGTGAAGTGCGTGCAAAATATGTGTGAATCAATACATATCTAGGTGGAATCAAATCAAATTTGAGTAATGTTGCACATAAAGTCTCAATCTGTCACACTTCTTTAATCAACACTTTTAATTGAGAAGAAATTTATTTAAAAAAATTACTTACGGGATCTCAATTGGAAAAAATAAATAAGGGGGGAAGGGGCATTTAATATATTTTCTTTTCTTTCTCGTTTCAGAGAGCGAACAATGGCGCTTAAACCTAGGCTATTTAGCCAGGGCAAGTTTAATAGCTTTGTCCCATCCCAGGAAAACCATCAATGGAGTGATATAATTTTCTTAGCATGTTCACTCCCAACGTATGTTCAAACTTATTATATCATTTGCTTATGATGATATTCCTAAACTATATCCCCTACCAACTATCCAACTCCTTGACATCTATGAGGGCGTCGGTGAGTCGCTGGCCTCTCGCTAAGTAGATGTCATATCATCATTTCCATCCTTTCCATAGTAACGGAGAAGATGGACGTGGTCAGCTATGGTAGCATTCATGCTTTATCGTTTTGGACCTCCAATTGGGTTGCTATTAAATCCCAAATAGTAATCCATAAGCAATTGGAGTCAGAAAGTTAAAGAATATACATGACAGCTATCAGTATGCAATCTACGAAATACTCCGTTACAACGCAACGCAACGCAACGCAACGCAACGCTTCTCGCTTCTCACATATCACTGTGAAAAGCGATCAGACGTCTCACTTCTCACTTCGCACTACTCACTTTCCACAGTGAGAAGTGAGAAATGATTAGTGAGAAGTGAAAAGTGAGACGTCTCACCACTAATTTCGCACATCTCACTTACCACAGGGAGAAGTAAGAAGTGAGAAATAATTAGTTTGCACTAATAATTTCTTACTCCCCTCTGTGAAAAGTGAGAAGTCTCACTTCAAACTCGCACTAATAATTTCTCACTTCTTGTTGTGAAAAGTGGTACAACTCACTTTTCACAGTGAGAAGTGAAAAGTGAGACGTCTCACTTCTCACTACTCACTCCTCATTTCTCACTTATCAGTTTTCGCTTTGAAAAGTGAGAAGAGCGAAGTAAGAAGAGGGACGTCTCTTTTCGCAGTGAAAAGTGAGAAGTGAGACGTCCAATAACTTATTTGGCCAAATGACTTCCGTCTAATATAACATGACCCATTTGACGAAATGACCTATGGGGCTGTCCATAAACCACGTAGACTCGGTAGGCGGTAGCGTGGATAGGCGTCGTGATTTATTGCGTTCGTTTATTTGATTTTTTTAGGATTTTCTGTAATTTTTTGCAAGACTTTACTATTACTAAAGTAATAGTGTGCATTTCGGAGTAAAACAGTTTTACTGTCCTGGATTTCGCCAGGAAATTTTACTGTGTTGTAGCTTTTCGGTATACTTGAATTTTTTGGACTATTTTTTCTTTAGAACTTTCAGGGGAATTTTTAAAATTACAACGGAATATGCCTTGGAATTTCTAAGGCAAACTCTTTGAAAGCTCCACGGGATTTTCCCGGAATTAACAAGAGATATTCGTAGAATTTTTCGTAATAAACTCATCTGAATTTCCGTGGGAATATTTACGAAATTTTCTCGACAATTTATTGCTGGGATTGGAAATGGGAAATGGAAATTCTTCGTAATCATGAGTGGAATTCAGAATTTCCAAAGAAAAACTTCCACGGGAAAATCTTAGATATTTCTACGGGATATATTGAGTTTTCATAGTAAAAATCTTCGTAATTTCCACGGGAAAGCCTAACCGAAATCTCCACTGGAATGTCCTCTAAAAATAAAGGTAAATTAAAAAAATGCATGGGAAATCCGATAGTGAGTTATTACAATTGCCAATATTTCAAGAAAAAGTTCCATCTTTCAAGTTTTCTTTTAGATTTGACTTTTTGGAAAAGCAAATAATGTTCGAAGAATCTAAGAGACTGTGAATCAAAGTTCGGTTCAGAAACGGTAAGTACAAAGAATCTTTGATTAATAATTAGAATTTAGAAAAATTTTAGTCGGAAACCCATTGATCAGAATACTCGCTGGTCAATGCGGGTATTTTTCCTAGGTTTGAAAAATGCGTGATGTGTGTGGCCTCATGCCAGCGGAAAAGGACCAGCCGAATACGTTAGGTACTTATCGGGGACAAAATAGTACTTACGTGTCGTCCGTAACTAATCAGGGGAAAAACTGGTTGCTTTGCAAACGTGTTGATAGTCATGGCCTACTGACGCTCAATTCAAATTATGCCGCGTTGGCGCGGTTACGTATGGCGAGTCACGTGAGACGTAAGATCGATAAGATAGATAACGGCAATGGATATTATGCATATTATACACTGTCAAACCATAAGTTCAAGGCACACATGATTGTTCACCCTATTCTTGATTTGTGAGCTGAGTTCTCACGAAAAGCTAGACCATCCACCCAAACCCCCTTCACACCCTACCAAGTTCCGTGTCGTCTGTGCAGGCCAAAGCTCCCGTGGTGCTATAGTTTCTTGCAGCGAAGCAATCATACCGACGCCATCGCCAAATACGTAGCATCGGAGTCGTGCTGCCACACAACCGGTCTATGCACCGCATTTCTTCGACACCAACCAAGGTGCGTCTACACAACTTGTAAAATTTGAAGCGATCGCGAGCAAATCAAGGACAATCCTCACAGAATCTAAAACTAAATGCACTCGCGTTTTCATGGGCCCATCACTCAATTCGCGACTCGAAGGTACGGTGTCGCCACCTACTTTAGTTTGGAATGTGCGTGACGAAAAAGTAAACAAACAAAGTTATTTTCGTAGCGTTTGAATTTGGTTTATTTTCAGTAAATTCAACTCGATCTAGTGGATTTTTGAGGTGATATCGATTATCTGAATAGTAAATTTACTGCCGGTAAGTAGAAACTTGTTCTATTTATTTGATTTGTGCATAGAAAACCCTTTTCAATTTAGGTATGTTTTAGTAGCACAAAAAACTGTCTACTTTAGATAAAGCATTTTTTATTCTATTATCGATGATACGTTACGATTAATAACTCTAGTGGTATAATTGGACTGAAAGAATAAATACCATAATAATTTTTTTCATTTTTACCTATTACAGAGGCCAAAATGAGCACTGAAAAGGCGAGTGTTTTTCCTGGAAATTTGGAGGTTAACAACTTCGCCGGGAAAGCGAAGCACACTCAAGAAACAGCACCAGTTTTTCGTAATCGGACAATTTGCTGTGTTCCGGGTTGCAAGCAACGATACAAGTCGGGAATATCTTTTCATGCTTTTCCCCGGAAAAGTGATGAAAAGCGATATCGCGTTTGGACGAAGAACCTCAGTTTGAAGTATGAACCGACTAAGACGACTCGTGTTTGCAGTCTTCATTTCAGCATTAAAACTTTATTTTGCCAAGTGAGTATAATGTTTATAATCCGTCTAATATAACATGATACATATTCATTTTCATCCTTCTTTATTATAGCCGTTAATCGACAAACCAACCGCCTGATACTGAAACCATCTGCTGTTCCAGATTCGAGTTCACTCCACGTATCAGCTTCCAAGGCAGCAAGCATAAAGCTTCGCGCCGAGAGGGCTTAAAATCGATCGCTCCAAAAGGATTGTCACAAGAAGGATTTCGAAAATATGCCCACTTTTATGGGTGCTGGGATTCAGGTTGATACAACCGACATCGAGAAACGTCAAATGAAACGGTCATGTGCCATTTCTTTTGATGAGGATGAAGATGAACTGGTTGCTTGGACAGGATTGCAATCGAAGTCCATGATGCATTTCATTGGCACTGTTATAAGTACATTGAAGGACTTTAAAAGAAAAAATAATTCTACATTGACAATTGAAGAAGAAATTCTCATTGTATTTGTTAAGCTTAAAACTAATTTATCTTTTCGGTGTATATCGGTGCTGTTTCATATCCATGTACAAACCGTATCTTCTTGCTTTTACCGTACGGTTCCAATTTTGTCCGCAGCCTTGAAGGCTTTGATATACTGGCCTACTACGGAACAAATTGCAAAAAAAATCCTCATTACTTCAAGCCAAAATTCGAAGATGTGGTTGTAGTTCTTGATTGCACAGAACTGCCAATCACGAAGCCCAAATGCGACAATGCAAGGTCGCATAAATACTTACTCTCATTACAAGTCACGTGAAACAGCTAAATATTTGATTGGTGTTACGCCCGGGGGAAGTATTTCGTACGTAAGTTCTGGATATGGAGGAAAATCCTCTGATAAGCAGATCGTCATAGAAGAAGAAGTGTTGGATCGCTTAGCTCCAGGCGAAGCAGTGATGACCGACAAAGGATTCATGATAGATGCAGAATGCAAACGACGAAATGTGAAATTGGTACGTCCTCCATTGCTGAGAGCACCCCAGACACAGCTGAGCAAAGTGGAAGCAGCACAAAATGTATCTATTGCTGCATTGCAAATTCGAATTTTTTTGCTCTTCAACAATAAAATTGATATTCGATTTTCGCCGATTCTCGACAATCTTATGATCATCGCTTGTGCCATTGTGAATATGTCCAGTCCAATTATTGCCGATCATAAATTTTAATCAAAAGCAAAAAATTTAAAAAAAAAATGAAATTTTGAAAGTACTTCAATTCCAAATCACAGATCATATTCTCGAGATTGTCACAGAAGTTGAAAACCTTAATTATAAATAAATATATATTTTAAATTACAGAATAACAAGATAGATTTATTTCCAAAATGTCCTCAGTTTTTAAGTGTATACAGGTATTTCAAGTAAATGTTGAAATAAACTTCTTTGAGAGCGTTCACTACTGCACTACTCGCGCAACGGCGCTCTGATATGCAGAGTAAGCTCAACGACCTTGCCGATCGCTCCTCCTCGGCAGGTTTAGTCATCAACGTCAACAAAACCAAATCGTTGGATGTAAACATGGTGACTCCTTCCAGTTTCACAGTAGCCGGGCAACCAGTGGAGAATGTTTAAAAAGCTTCCAATATCTTGGTAGCCAAATGGCGTCAGACGGCGGTACCAAGATCGACATAGGCGCACGGATCAAGAAAGAAAGCAAGGACTGCCTTTGCGAGTTTAAGAAATATCTGGAAAAACAGGCAGATAAGTGAACGCACCAAAATACGAATTTTCAACTCTAACGTGAAATCTGTGCTGTTATACGCTAGCGAAACATGGTGTGTATCAGTGGAGAACACTCAACGGCTGCAGGTGTTCATCAACAGATGCCTGTGGTATATAATTCGAGCCTGGTGGCATCACAACTGGATCTCAAATAACGAGCTCCATCGTCGTTGTCACCAGAGACCGATAACAACAGAAATTCGGGATCGGAAGTGGGACTGGGTCGGCCACGCTCTACGTAGGGGCGGAAACGAAATCTGTAAGCAAGCATTAGACTGGAACCCAGCGGGACATCGCAGCAGAGGCTCATGGCGGCGAAGCCTCAATAAAGAAATAAAAGAAGTCGACCGAAATCTAACCTGGCAACAGGTTAAAGCGATAGCCGGGCATCGCTCAGGATGGAGATCTTTCAAGTCGGCCCTTTGCACCACCGGAGGTGTACAGGATCCATAAGTAAGTAAGTAAGAGCGTTCAAAAGTTCGTACACGTACTCTTCTTACAAATCAATCGTTGATATAAAACATTTATCCTCAAACTCTGAATATATGATGAAATCGGCTTTGATACACTGAAGCACAAACATATTTATTTGTATTTGTGCAAAATACTGGTGGCTTCTTCGGAGTTGTTTAGATGATTTGGTCAGATACGGTAAATCCCCCAAGAAATCGTCGGTACTAGATGTTTTCCCTGCCAATGGGCATTTCACTTCGATGATTTTTCGTTCGCTAATTATCACACCATCAGGAGAACATCCAATCCATGGAATTTGTGGTGGAATGACAAATCCTCATCGCTCTACAGAGTATCCGGTTTGAGCTATGTAGGATACGATCGCCATTTGCTCGCAACGTCGTCCATGCTCAATGGCTGCTGTCTTAAGGTTTTCTGGCATTATCATCCTCACAACTTTGCGTTTTCAATCTTTAGACTTCTCCTTTTCGGTTGCATAGTAAGTGAAGAGTGAGTATGCGTTTGAAGCCGTTATGCGCAAACTGCGTTCCTCAAGCCATTCATCCGAGTTTTGTGAAACCGTCCTTGAGCAAATGTCGGTGGATTCTTACGCGGAAACGCATATTTTCATTTCATAATAAGTTGAAAGGTTTGTTTCCAAAGGACCAACAAAATATTTATAGGTAAGATCAAATGCAGGCCGAAATAGCTCTTGAACGAATAGTTTCAGAGTTTGTATAGAAAAATCTTCGAACGATATGATTGAGCATGACGAATTTAAAGACAACTTGCGTGTTGAAACTTCAATACCTTGTAAATCAATGTTTGTTTCCGTTTCTGGGTTGATATCGTCTTGAACTGAAGGTCTGCCACAGAGTTCATATCCCAGTGCACTGTTCGGAAAACCTGAAACAAACGTGAAAATAAAATACTGTTTATAGTTGATACTACTCTATATTTCAATAAGTGCTTAATTTTACACTTAGCACTTACTTTTTACAAATTGTTGCAGAATTTGCGATTGTTCTATTTCCGACACCATGTATTGCTGATACTTGGTGTTTTTGGTCGGTTTGCTGTTCTCAAATGGTTCTTCAACTTCCGATACCTGCGTTGCTGAGCCCGATCTTTCACTGAAACACAGATCTTTCAGCCGCTTAGCTCTATACATGTCAGATGCGGTTTGAGCGGCAATTTTACCCCATTTTTGTTGTAAATCGGTTACTGTAAGCAGAGGAACTGTTGCATCCCTTTTTGACGAAAAATTGAATTATTATATACATAAAATACAGGGAATGTCCAAAATAACTGGGATAGGCAAATTTTGGGCATAATTAGATGTGATGTAACTATGTCAATTATTATCCGATTTTGACAATTCAGGGATGCCTGAGCTAGAAATTTAATGTAGTTTCACCATATGTCCATGGAACCGACCATGGTCATCGGATACCGGAGATATTCCGGGTTTTTCTAAGATAGGTTCAGAACCGTGAATTTGTGGTGGGTATTAGAATAAGTTGTGGTTAAAAACAGAATAATATTAGTAACCACAAATAAAGTAGGTCTCTTTCTGATTGGAACCATATGTTGAAATTCGAAATCGGACCAGGATCAAGTGAGATATGATCATTTGTTTAGAATCGGTGCCGATCGATAGTTTTAAAAGGGACCAGGCCACAAATTCATTTGAATCAAGCTTTTTGACCGATCTTCCATTATGATTACATTTCAAAAGTCTTTTGATACGTCAATAATGAAAAACCAATTAAAACGACGGATCCTAAAGTCGCTAGGGTGCCCCGGGGAACCTGTAAAAGGGGACATTTCAGTTTTAGCGCCAAAACTGGTCATTCGACGGTTCGTTTTTCATGGTTTTCTATCAGGAAGCGAGGTACGAATATAAAATGGACCATTGACGGCTCTAACCGCTACCGGGACCTATGGATTGTCCCCGGGAAACCTGTAGAAGGGGACATTTCAGTTTTAGCGCCAAAACTGGTCATTCGACGGTTCGTTTTTCATGGTTTTCTATCATGAAGCGAGGTACGAATATAAAATGGACCATTGACGGCTCTGACCGATTCCGGGACCTACGGATTGTCCCCTGGGAACCTGTAGAAGGGGACATTTAAGTTTTAGCGCCAAAACTGGTCATTCGACGGTTCGTTTTTCATGGTTTTCTATCATGAAGCGAGGTATGAATATAAAATGGACCACTGACGGCTCTGAACGCTACCGGGACCTACGGATTGTCCCCGGGGGATTTGTAGAAGGGGACATGTCAGTTTTAGCGCCAAAACTGGTCATTCGACGGTTCGTTTTTCATTGTTTTCTATCAGAAAGCGAGGTATGAATATAAAATGGACCACTGACGATTTTGACCGCATCCATTGCTCCAAGGAAACCTGTTGAAGGAAACATTTCAGTTTAAGCGCCAAAACAAGCCACTGGACGTCTCTTTTTCATGGTTTTCTATCAGGAAGCGCAGTATGAATATAAAATGGACCATAGACGACTCTGACCATTTCTAGGACCAACCAACTGTCCCAAGGGAACCTAAAGAAGAAAGCATTCCTGTTTTTGCGCCAAAACTGATCATTCGAACGCTATTTTTCATGGTTTTCGATCATGAAGCGAGGAATAAACATAAAATGGATTATTGGCGATTCTGACAACTTCCGTGACTTATGGATTGAAAATTGTATAAAATGATATTTCAGTTTTAGCAGTAAAACCAGTCATACAGTCAAACCTCCATGAGTCGATATTGAAGGGGCCATCGATTCATAGAAATATCGAGATGTGGAACATAAATCCTTGGAAAGCTGTTTGAAGGGACCATCATAGTAACCAAGAAAATATTTTTTTATATGAAATAATTTGCCTCCATGAGTCGATATCGAGTCATAGAACAACGACTCATGGAAGTTTGACTGTACTTCGTTTGGCGCTAAAACATAAAGGTCCCCTTCTACGGGTTTCCCTGAAGCAATCAGTTGGTCCTTGAAGAAGCATATTCATACCTCGCTTCCTGACAGAAAACTAATAAATAAGAAACGTCGAATGACTAGCTCTTGCACAGAAACAAAAATTCATCCTTCTGCAGGTAACCCTTGGGTAATCTGTTGGTTTCGGAAGCAATCAAAGTAGTCAATGATCTATTTGATATTCATACCTCGCTTCCTGATAGAAAACCATGAAAAACGAACCGTCGAATGACCAGTTTTGGCGCTAAAACTGAAATGTCCCCTTCTACAGGTTCCCCGGGGGCACCCCAGCAACTTTAGGATCCGTCTTTTTAATTGATTTTCATTATTGACGTATCAGAAGACTTTTGGAATGTAATCATAATGGAAGATCGGTCAAAAAGCTTGATTCAAATGAATTTGGTCCCTTTTAAAACTCCCGATCGGCACCGATTCTAAACAAATGGCCATATCTCACTTGATCCTGGTCCGATTTAGAATTTCAACATATGGTTCAAATCAGAAAGAGCCCTACTTTATTTGTGGTTACTAATTTTATTCTGTTTTTAATCACAACTTATCCTAATACCCACCACAAATTCACGGTTCTGAACCTACCTTAGAAAAACCCGGAATATCTCCGATATTTGATGACCATGGTCGGTTCCATGGACATATGGTGAAACTACATTAAATTTCTAGTTCAGGCATCCCTGTATTGTCAAAATCGGGTAATAAATGACATAGTTACAACACATCTAATTATACCCAAAATTTTACCTATCCCAGTTATTTTGGACATCCCTTGTACAAATTGGATGAATACGCACTTCAACAAATGGTATAGTACGGCCATTTGATGTTTGCACTTTCCTTTCCCGGCTTTACAAGTACATACAAGAAAAAGTCCATTGCACTTGCAATTCATTTGTCCGGATCTTGATCACGTGTGGTGCAGAGCTAGGTGAAGATCAAGATTTTTTTTATGTACAGGTTATCCGACTTCGTCAGTAGATGGGTATAACCAGCGCGGGGGGGGGGGGGGGGGCCATACATTTTCAGTGCAAAACGTAAACAAACGATCATAAATTCCATACAAGTCGGATACCTAGTGCGAGTGCTTACTTCATTCCGTGAGGATTGCCCTTAAATGCATTGGGCGAAATCGAATGCCAAATCGCCTTTGACGTTGCAAACCACGTAGAATAATTGAACGGCGAGGGAGTGAAGCATTTGCATCAAGAAGTTACGCTTTGAGGGAAGTGCGCATGAAGGTTTGATTACGCCAGAAGAAGGTCAGAATTATTGTAAACCCTAGGTACATGTTTATCATTAGAATTATAAGTCAAGTTAGTAGGTTTTCGAATTTTTGGCTGTATGTGGGATTCGTTGCAATGTTTGAGCAGTTTAAAAGTCGCCCTTTTGAAAGAGCCTCAGCCGGACCATTGAACAGCCTCAGCAGTCTCTCCTTTCCGGAGAGTGGCGCTTAAGCGGCTGCGTGTCAGGAACTAGTTCATTCGTTTCATATTAGGAAACTTTCCGAAACGGAAAGATATCGAATTTCGACATGATATTCCTCAAAAATTTTCACCTTAATACCTTGAAATTTATCGAACTTCTACAAATCTGAATAAGTTATCGGGGTGACCGATTTTAAACAGCTACGCACAAATGCAGAAGTGTCGGCTTCGGTGACTGACTCACACTTCTTGGAGGACTTGAATCCACCGGATATTCCATTAGATTACTCCGAGAATTTCGGTTTCAGCAGCCATGAAGTATCAAAGGGTTTTGTTTCGAATTGATTTTTTTTCTGTTGACATTTTGGTTTGGTTTTTTTTTCTGTTTGTATTTTGATAACCTGATTACTTAGCACAATGATATTTTGTATAATTTGGAAAAGTATACGTTGACTTCGCGGGGGGAGTGGTTTCGGAAAAGTCTACGAACATCTACTAGGGGAAGGGGGTTTGAAAATGTGAAAACTGAGTCTACGTGGTTTATGGACAGCCCGTATTCAGCCAAATAACTTTCGACCAAGTGGCATGGTTGTCTGCCAAATGGCCCTTCCCCTTTAAATTGAATTGTCTATCTTTTTTTCATATTGATATTTTCTAATTCTAGTTTCAAAAATATTGTGGCAATTGTGCTAAACCTATGTTGTTTTGTTAAAATCACAGTAAAAACAAACTATCGTAATAATAGGACGCAGTTGCCTAACGTTACGATATTTTCTGAAGGTCAGTCCCATTATTGTATTTTTTTATTACCTGTATTTTTTATGGACGCAATAAGAACCTAAGCACTATTCTTCAAACACATTCTAATGTGATTGATCGGTTGATTATCTGGCACTTTAAAATGTGAAGAAAATGGATTAGTTAAAATAGTGAAGCTTGTAAAGCAGATAACCAACCATTTGAAAATACCTATTTTTAATACAAGCTTGAAATTACCCCATTGTTGCTTGAAGCGATAAGAAACCTGAGCTTCAGATAATACATCATCCTTTCTTTCTATATCGTACGCGCCGATATGGAAGACATGCCCGAGCTGCGAACAATGACTGAAACATACCAGCAGCTTACTGTTGACTTTGTTTTATAACCACTTATAGAGCACCTTCTTTTTGAGGACAATCACATCAGAGTCCGAAAATGGCTTCCACAATAGGTGGCCCCTGCCTTGATTTTAAAGTGCTCAAATTTCGTAATCAATAAATCTGATAATCACTTTTTTTGAATGATCTATTACATGATTATATCTCAATGTGGGAGCTGTGAGATAGAAAACCGCAGAAGTGAACCGAATTCTGATGACATAATAAAAGACATTTGAGTTAACATGTTTGGTGTTAAACATTCATTCAATACCAGGGATCTAACTACATTCTTCTGCTCGGGTAATATTTTGTTGACCTACTTCACTCCGCATGGCTTCCGAAAGATACTATAGCAATAAGATTTTATAAATCCTAGCGGCTGTTGGTTGGCTTTGGTTTCCACAGCTCCCTGCCTAGGTGCATTTCCAACGGAGGTGGTGAGCCTAAGTGGAAAACTGGAACATTGTTTCCAGATGTTTGCTTCTCTTCATTCAGTGAAAGTTGAAACTCGGAACGGTGGTTTCTTCCGCCTGCAGGAAATTGAAAGAAAATATTCTGCTATTGGCAGAGTTGTTTATTGTGATGCATATTGCAATTTAAATGCAACGATTAAAGTCTCTTTCATCGATTTTTTTTAAAACGAGAAAGATGTTTTCTAAAGAAAATATGTACACACTTAATCGACAATTTTTTTCTCGGTAAAATAAATTAACGAACTTAACCGTAAAAGTTGATTTTCACTGATATCTCGTTAATAAGTATGACGTTTATTCAAGTTACTGAAACTCGGCAGTCAAATTTGCAGTAGTCATCGGTAGTTCGTAATTAAACTGAGTTTCGGTAAACCCATCTGTCATACGTGAAACCTCTCGCGCTTCTGTTGCTGTTATAAAACGTAAAGAAGTAAAGAATAATGGGAATTTCGTCTTTAAATTTTTTGGTAAGCATTTGATCTCATTATTAATCCATTTCCTCTCCGGGCATGATTACTTCAACATTGTTAGTAATAATATGTTCGTATTAATTTTAGCTTCAGCTGTATTTAAAACCAAAAAACAAGAAAAACAAGAAACAAAACAAACAAAAACAAAAAACAAGATTGGTGGTAACCGCTTTGCCCGCGAGAATCGGGCTGAATTAAATATGATTTCAAGCAAAATTTTTCATAACGACGTATGTAACAAAAGTAAACAAAACGGGGTTTTTAATACAACGTGACAATTACACGCGGCTTTATATAATACGCATCGATTTTACTGATTTCAGATCTTAAAATTCTTTAATTCGATCTTTTTGCGAATCGACGTATGTAAAAATTTCTATTTTTGAAGTCTCACTGTTACATACGTCGCTTTTACATGTGGGAACTAAGAGCGACCTATGTAACAAAAAAAGTAAAACAAAACAAAACTGCAGTTGCGTCAATCGTGCAACTATGGAAAACTGACCAATGTACACCGCCGTACGATTAGCATACAGGTGTATGTTTAATTTTATCATTCCTCACTGAGAATTTGAACAAACAGAGCTTTCCTGTGAAACACGCTTATTACGTGCCATGTAATGATGCATGCCAGCGGAAAAAAGTATTGAAAAAAGATTTAGTTTTAAAACAGTTTTAGAAAAAGTTTTGCCAACTTTCTGCAAAGGATTTCTCGAATCCTCATAATTGTTACATACGTCGTTATGAAAAATTATGCTTGATTTAACATCATTGGAAAAATCGGGAAACAATTCAGGGAAAAGAACCATTCGAGCAACACCGACTGTTTCCGAACTCAACGTTACAGGATTACAAATTACAACATCAGGACACGGTTTGTAGTATTTGGTTAGTACATACACCCGATTCTGTTTTTACACGGATTTTTTTTACACGGTCCCATGCAAAAATTTTGCATGATTCGTCGAGAAATCATAAAACTTTTTTTACATGGATTTTCGAATTTTGAACTGAACACTTTTTTTTCACGGAACGCATCCCCCATGTAAAAAAAGAATCGGGTGTAATAGTAAAAGTTTCCAATATTGTACAAAAAAATATTGAGAATAGAAATCCTATTCTTTTTGGTGGGCAACTTCATATTACCAACACCGTTTCTAATTTTTGTTTAACAATATGCGAAAAATACAACACGAAATACATTTTACTTTTATATTAATTGATGCTTTTATTATTTGTTTTGATTCATCTGAAAAAAAAATAATAAAAATAAATATTTACTGAATCTCGGCAAAGCACTTTACCGACCCACTCGGCAATGCACTACCGAACGGCACGGTAAATTTTGACAGCTGGGTGGCAACGAACATTTTACGACCAATCGGTAGTTTGAACTTTCACCGAGATTCTTACCGAGATATCAGCTGTTGGATTCTCGGCAATTTATATTACCGGCCTCGGCGAAAAAAATTAAGTGTGTAAGCCCGGTGAAAAATATTTCTAGGAACTTTTTCAAATAGGCGTAATTGTATTTGACCTTGAAATTTTAAACTGCTAATACCCTCTTAATTCTGCATATTTGACGTTGACTGCAAATGTTGTTACTATCAGATGGATCAGAATCTATTCTTTCTGTTGGGCACATAATTTCAACACAATAGATTGAATGAAGAGCACAATTGCCGTTCGCCAATCAATTACGCCCATTTGAAAAAAGTTTCTAGATTTAACTTATTAGAGTTTTTTTAACTTATTTTACGTAGGAATGCTTTTCCAAAATATTGGTGTCTCACAGCGACGTAGCACTGTAAAATTTCTGAGCCGAGTTATCATGTGGCAAACAAAACGTAAGCGGCCCTTGTGAAACACCAGTGTCGATTTTTCATTTTGGAAAATTGATAACGGCGCCGTCTAAGATCAAACATTAAACCCTGGCCTACTTAGATAATATGAAGCTACGCTTACCACTGACGCCGACGTCAGTGCAGTTATTCCACTAAGCACTTTCCACAGTGAATTGGAGATTTTCCATAATCATGAAACATACGAAGTTAATCACTTATCGTTAAGCCGAAGTTAAGCACCCACTCAATCTATATTTATACAAAATTATGCCAGTGCGAAATTATCGATTTCAATTCGGTGCCAATTGCGTTCAAAAATAGACTCTTCGGGCCATCCAGAACAGATAAAGCTGCCGAAAGTTTGCCCAAATCGCCCGTTCCGGTTTATTTATCCTCCCTTGGACGCTGCCTGAGAGTCATGCAATCGGTGCCTCGAGTCAAACGAGAATGCTCTTTACTGGCAGCAGGAGGATTTACAGCGAAAAAGTTTTATTCCGAAAAATACCTTCAGGGCATAACTGTTGAATCGTAAAATACATACAGCGAAATCACGTCCCATAAACGTAAACAACGAACAGGCAACCTGGTCCTCAGTTGGCCACTAAATCCCGCCGGAAACATGATGGCGGAAGATAAAGTCGGTGTCGAACATTCCCATGAAAATAGGAATGGGACTTGTACAGCTTCTTGTTCTTTTACGGGTTTTTGCCTTCTTCGCCTACGGTTGTTTCCGTCGGATAAAATTGTTTCGTGGTTTTGTTCCATCCGGAGTGAACGGGTTTGGCCCAGGTTCTTTTTCGTTTTATATACCTACTTTACGTGCCATTTTATAGTTCTCTACAATGAGTTATGGAAACGTGGTGTCAATCGTTTTGTGTCCTTGTGTTTTGTGTATGTTGGGGTGTGTTATGCATAATTTTATTTTATTGTAACAAATGATGATGTCATCGTCCGATCACGTATGCATGAGCACTCGGATCCAAAGTATCATACGCATTAACTAGCACAGAAGCTTCATCATTGCAAGAAATAGACCTGATAAGGAAAAAAAAATTTAATAATACCTAATACTGTTATTGATTTTATACCTTGCAATGTTATAAACATCATGTACATAAGAGGTCAAATATAAAAAAAAGTAGAAGGTTGTATCCGAGACACGACCGCCAATTGGACGTAGGATTACGTGAAGTGTAAAAGATTTTATTTTGAAATTCTGAATATGTTCCCTGGCGTTGATATTGCGGTATTGCGGACTGTGCCCTTGTTATGTTGGCAGTGCCCATGCATTTAAAGGTATTGTTTAATCCTTCCGATACCCGTAGCTGCATGATTTTCATGGCCATATACAAAATATGCTCCGGTCTCGCACCCCGTCGATCCCGCACCTCGCTAGTAGCCATCATGAACGCTGTCACATGGACTTCACGGTTGAAGCATCTCGGATGTCCAAGATAAATATTGTCTATCCGGAACAAAGTTAGAACGGATTTTTCTCCAGATACAGGCAACTTTCCCAACTTCGGAAGTAGTGCGCTGGATTCGCCTAAAGATGCGTTAAACAACGCATCAATTAGTTTGACATATAAAACTTCGGAAGAAAGTTCTATTCGGAAGTCCTGACCAGGCTTGTAAAATGTCATCTGCATGTCATTTGACTAATTTGTTCATAACTTTCTTTAGAAGCAAAATTTCTTCCATAATTTTGAATGTACTCATAACGCTTGAGTAGGGTTATATTTTTGTCCAAGGGTACATTGCTCTAAGTATAACATCAAAGGCTGGAGAGTGAAAACTCTCCAAAATGTCACGTGTCATTTGACATAATGTCATTTGAATGACATTTTGCCTCCCACGCCCCAGATTACATATTTACAGCAAAGTCTCGTTAGACAAAGTTGTAGGCCCATTTAACCGCTATAAGTTCGTCATACAACATGAATTGATAGCTATCTTCTGAAAAAAGTTCTGGGAAAATTATACAAACGAATGCAAATGACATTTTACAACACTGGTCCTGACCTCCGAATTCTAAGTTGGTGCTACACCGACAATATCGGAGAAAGACAGCTCCTCAGCAAACTCATCATAGATAATGGAAAGCGGTTTCTGATTTTGTGCCGGTGCAAGTTCCAGACACTTGTCTTCATTCCACATGAGTGTATGTTGTTGTTCAATCATCATTTCTACCTCGTTAATCTCGTCGACGACTTTAAGGAATACTGCCCTACGGTCCTCCGAAATATCCGTCTGCTCTGTTTGTCCGATCGCAGCCAAGTTTTCTTCATTGAAAACAATTCCATTTCGCCTGTAGAGCGGTGTAGTAACCAGATAGTTCAGCCATGCTTTAACGGTACCTTTCTTCACGTAGCCGGACAAGTAACTTGATTTGTGTAATATGAAGTGTTTCTTGATGCACACGTTAATAGCATAGTCGTCATCCAGTTGGCGAGGAAGTTTGCCTATCATCTGGGCCACGTCGACTGGAATATTGATAATTTGGCCGATAATTGCCAAACTACCGGAAACATGTTGCATGTTAATGAAAATAGATTAGGAAAATCATATATTTATTTGACGTAATAAATTTTTAAGTAAAATAACTTTTCCACAAACCTGCAGTATGCCGCAAACGACAAAACTGCATGAAATTGATCCTGGGAGACACCAGTCTTGTGGTGAGTGAGTCCAGCGGAGGCAAATTGGACGGAAACTTGGGATATGTAAAGCCATTTGATTGCGACAATGTGGGAAGTGATCCGCGGTTCAGGCTTGTTCAACACCTAGCACACGCCGAAAATCCTTCCATCGTTTCGAAATAATTTGTCGTAAGTAACACGGCAGCATTTGAGCTGGAGATTGGTTTCAAATCATTTCTGAACCAGATTCTAGCTCACACATCACATGCGCAACCAAAATCGTTTTCCACGTATGGAACGTTTGTGGAACTCCCGATCAGCCCGATCAAAATTGGGTTTGTCTTGTGTTAAAAGCGAAGAAAACATGTTCGCCATCATCAGCGACAGCAGACACGTTTTCTTCAACGTCACCACGCTCATCATCGACATCTGCTCTTGTATCAGCACGGATTAAGTTGAATTCTACTCGAAGAAATTGTAACACGGGACCATTAATCCTTATTGACAGACAGATATACATAATTGACAGATGCATTCGCATTTAAAATGACTGTACCAAGTACAATAAGACATGTAAAAACATAAAAGATTCAATGAAAAATTATGGCCAAGCGTACTATAAACAACAATAGCATAAAGGTATAAAATTCAAGTAGCATGTGTTTAGGATATGTTTATACAAAACACACTATCTCACTCTCAACTCAAACTTCTCCCATGTAATATGATGGTTATGATAAGAACCAATTTCTTTTCCACAATACGCCTATCCAATCACAAGCAGCAGCACAGCTTATGATTTGTACTTTGAAAAATATTTGTCTCGGCTCAATCTTCTCTCGTGTGAAATTATGATTCTGAAAAGAACCCATTTGTTTTCAGTAATGCACCTTCCCAATCACAATTAGCAACAAAATGGAAGCAGAATCTAGAGAAAATTCCATTTCATTGCTACTGACCCCAATGTCAGCCACTCGATAAGTTACCGCTAAAGCGCGATAGACACCATAATGCGAATCAATTTTCGCAGCATTCCCCTCCGAAGAGCGCTTGCGCTGCTGCTGACGCCAAACGATAATAATTTTCACTTTGAAGAAGTAAAAGAAGAAGAAGAGCCCCTGGTTATGTACGAAAGCACTGGCATCGGACGAACGAAAGGCGGAGCAAGCAAGCCGATGCCAATGATACGGCTCTCAAAGGGGCGGGGCCTAGGACTCCATGCAAACGTATTCTGACCAGCCGAAGTCTGATTTTCTCGGAAAATCGGCAGGACAATTGCATCGCAGCGCCAAGCAGACATCACCGGCGGTGGAAAGGCTGCGGAGAAGGCAACAGCAATGATTGTTGCTACGGGCGGTGGCAGCAACGATAATTGCTACGAGCGGCGGCAGCAAGGCTCAGAGAAACATCATCAAGGGCGTCTCATCGAAGGCGTCGAGCATTATAAACAACTCCGCTAGCAATGATGGTTCTCCGTAGTTGCATGTCCGAAAGATTGTGAAACTATTGAGAACTTGAGCTACAGGTCCTAAGCCCTGGTAAAGGAGGAAGGTTGCGATGGCTGTTATTCATGGCCATCGTGTAAAGCAAAAATGGATAAACCCCAATGCCAAGGTGTCATGTGACCCGTGCCGAGGGCTGAATGGTTGAGGGGGTTCTAAACATGCTCAACCGCGAACGGAGCCTGGGGTGCACCAGGGCGAACACCCCAGTAAGCAACCCTTACTGCACTACGGCGGGGCACTGGTGCAGCGGACATTTATTCCCCTAGCTACTCGTGGGACCAAAAATGAGTACAAATTTTACAAACAACCCTCAAGGTGACGACTGCCTCTCTCAGTCGTGTGAGAGCGAAGTGGAGAATACTCTGAGTCAGCTTGGCCTTACCGAAGACCAGCTACTCAGTAGTTCGCAGGAGAAGATGGAAATATCCTGCCCCTCAACGCCTATCTCCCGGAGCAGCACATGTTTCGACAAAGCTGATCCAGATCTACAACCCCCCTCATCGACCGACTCCAACCTGCTGGACATGGAAGATAACGAAGATGATGGTATAAGGATCGTCATCAACCCCCAAAAATCTTTAGCAAGTAGCAAAGGATCCGAAGATAACAAGGGTTCTACGGAAGCCAAGGGTGCTCCGAGCTAGAAAATCCCCACACTCACACGCTCGCAGAGGAAGCAGCTTAGAACTCTCCGGGAGAAGGGAAAAGACCGGAATGAGGCCTTGTCCATAATCCTGAATAAGGAGAGCGAGCCCACTTCCTCAAAACGCTCGAGAAACGACCTAGACAAATCCGCCACAGAGGACCCCAAACAAAAAAGGGTGAAGCACCATCTGGATCCGAGAGAGCGCGCCCAACAGTCCTCAAACCGCGCGCCTCAGAAAAACGTGTCTGGACAACGAAACCCACCCATGAGGAAAACAGCTGGTATCAGCTACAGTGATATGGCGAAAAGCGTGAAGGTCGGGATAATACCCAAAGACTTTCCCACCGTCCAACTCACTACAGCCCAGCTAGACCTTCTACAAGAAGCACTCCTGCTCAGAGTAGTTCAACAGCGAAACGAGCCAATAAAACCCAAATTCAACAACCTCATCTACAAGTCCGGTTACATGGTTCTAATCTGTAAGGATCAAGAGACTGCTGAGTGGTTAAAGAAAATATCCCCATCCATGAAACCCTGGGAAGGTGCAGAGCTGATGGCAATGGACGAAGTGGCGATTCCACGTCCAGAGATGATCCGAGCATTCTTCCCACAAAGCTCCAGCTATGATGACGACCGAATAAAGGCTCTCATTGAAAGCCAAAATGGCATCACAACAACTAATTGGCGTATTGTGAAACGATCCATTCTGAAAGATATTCATGTTGAATGGATCTTCACAGTAGAGGGTGCGTCGATGGAAAAGTTGAAGTCCAAATACACCCTCAACTACCGATTTGGTGAAATCCAACTAAGGAAGATTACAGATCAACCGACTGCCGCTACCGCCAATCCGACTGGAAGGCCGACCCAAGAGCAATCTGAGGAGGCCTCCTGTTCGGGCGAGGTTCGGCTAACTGGAAAGCCGACCCAAGAGAAATCTGAGGAAGCCTCCGGTTCGGGCGAGGTTAGTAAATCTCACCCCAAAAGCACCATAAAGGCTAGTCTGTCCGCCTCTAAAGGAAAAGCTCGAAGCTTACATGCGACCCCCTGCTCTAGTGGTACCAAACCAAAGGTATCTAAACAAGGCAAAGGGGTGCAAAAAGCGACAGTTTGACCACAGAGGCGAAACTGGCGGGCCAGGTTGCTACAGGGAAGAGAGAAAACCCAGACTGTAATACCAAACGACATCCTGATGATCCGCAACATCCAAAGCCGGACAGTCGTCGTCCGGAAAAAGCGGGAACCCCGGAAATGGCGACTAAAGTTCTGCAAGTGAACCTCCACCATGCTGAGAGCGCCACGGGTGTGCTCTGTGGGAGGTTCACCAAAGAGAATTTAACCGTGGCCCTCATTCAAGAGCCATGGGTCAATAAATCCAGAATACAAGGTATTCCACAACACTCATGTAAGTTGGTATATGATGACAGCCAGCTTTCTCCTAGAGCGGCTATTTTATTACATAACAACTGTAAATACTTTCCAATTTCAGAATTCATAAAAAGGGACATCGTAGCGATCAGGATGGAGGTACCTTCCGCCAGAGGGAGTAGAGAGATCTTGGTGGTCTCGGCATACTTCCCAGGTGACGTGGACGAAATCCCTCCTCCAGAAATAGATGCGCTCGTAGCCTACAGCCACCTACACAACATCCCCTTCGTCATAGGGTGCGACGCAAATGCACATCACCAGAAGTACCAATATAAACACCAGAGGTGAGTACCTGTTACAGTTTCTCTCTTCCAAGAACATTGACATTTGTAATGTTGGTGACAAGCCCACGTTTGAAAACTCCATTCGTCAGGAAGTTTTGGACTTGACTCTATGTAGTCGGTCTATCTCTGATAAAATAAAAAACTGGCATGTTTCTGAAGAAATATCAATGTCAGACCAAAAAAACGTTTAAAGATCCTAAGAAAACTGATTGGGAATCCTACTCAGCTATCCTACGATCCGAAGAGTACATCATAGAAAGTCACATCAAGTCCATAACACAATTGGAAGATGCGTCCAAATCCATTAAAAACAAAATCCTTAACGCCTACCAAGAGAGCTGTCCAACTAAATCAACTAGTTCGAGTAGAGACGTTCCATGGTGGAATAAAACTCTTGAGAAGCTTAGGAAAACTGCGCGTAGGGAGTTCAACCGTGCTAAGCGAACCGGCGATTGGAGCCTATACAGAAAGGCCCTGACGAACTACAACAAAGAAATAAGGTCAGCCAAACGGAAATCATGGATTCTAATGTTGGAAAGCATAGAGAATACACCCGGAGTGGCCAGACTCCAAAAACTCTTTCAAAAGACTGTGGTGTGGGTAGCCTCCGAAAGACGGATGGTTCGCTCACTGTAGAGCCTAGCGATACACTGAGCGAATTGTTAAAGATCCACTTCCCTGATTCAATCCCCTGAGTCGAGCATCGGCGACCAAGGCACTGAATTGCTGTCTCAGATCCACAAAAGATACAATCATGGGTTTCTGGATCTAAAAAAGACGCAATAAAGGTTGCAAAGGAAGCTTTCACTCGGGCCAGGGTTGAGAGGGCTGTGAGATCTTTCGAGCCATTTAAGTCTCCTGGAATGGATGGAATTTTCCAGCGTTGATCCAAAAGAGGAGAAAACACTGGTTCCACCCTTGGTTGAGATTTTTAAGGCGAGTCTGATTTTGGGGCACATACCTAACGATTGGCGTCAAATCCGGGCTGCCTTCATTCCGAAGGCAGGCAAGAGAGATAAAACCAACCCCAAAGCATTCAGGCCGATAAGTTTATCCTCTGTATTGCTCAAAATTATGGAAAAGGTACTATGCGAGTACATAAATCACAAATTTATGAAAGCAATGCCTTTGTCAAAAAACCAATTCGCTTATCAAAGTGGAAAATCTACGATCTCGGCACTACATACGGTAGTTCAAAAAATCGAAAAAACACTTAATGCAAAAGAAATTGCTCTTGTAGCATTTCTTGATATTGAGGGCGCATTCGATAACGCTTCTTATTCGTCTATAGGGTCAGCAATGTTGAGGAGAAAATTCGACCCATGCATTGTTACATGCTATGCTAGCTAATCGGAAAATCTCCTCTGAGCTTAGCGGTTCATACATCACTGTTAAAGCAACAAGGGGGTGTCCGCAAGGCGGAGTGCTTTCTCCTTTGTTGTGGTCACTGGTGGTGGATGAGCTTCTAGACAGCTTAGAGAGAAGAGGCTTCGAAGTGGTTGGATATGCTGATGACGTTGTCATTATTGTACGAGGCAAATTCGAAAGTGTTATCGTGGAAAGAATGCAATCTGCCCTAAATCACACTTTTTCCTGGTGTCAAAAGTATCAACTAGGCATAAATCCTACAAAAACTTTCATTATCCCTTTCACCAAACGGAGAAAGGTACAACTGAAACCCTTTTCTTGAATCAAACACAATTAGTTTATTCAAGTGAAGTAAAATATCTAGGTGTCATACTCGACGCAAAGCTTAATTGGAACTCTCATCTCCAATCAGTTGTGCAGAAAGGTCTCAATACACTTTGGGTTTGTTCAAAACCCTTGGTAAAAAGATGGGGCCTAAAACCACGTATGATCATGTGGATATATAAACCCATTGTCCGTCCCAGGACAACTTACGCTTCCCTTGTCTGGTGGCCTAAAACTAATGAGGCTGCTGCAAGGGCTAAGCTCAACAAAATCCAACGCACCGCTTGCATAGCCATCACTGGTGCAGTTCGTAGTATACCCACTTTGGCCCTAGACGCAATGCTTCACCTGCCCCGGTTAGATCAATTCATAAAGCTGGAAGCGGAAAAAAGTGCTCTAAGGTTAAAGAGAACAAAACACTGCTGTCGGGAGACCTTACGGGTCACCTCAGCATATTAAATGAATTTGCCATAAATCCCACAATAGGAATTTGTAGTGACTGGATGGAAACGGTAGTCAATTATGACTTACCTTACGATGTGTTCATTCCTTCCCGCCAGGAGTGGGAAGGAGGTGGACCAACGTTCCAACAGGCTCTATAAATTTCTTCACAGATGGTTCGAAAATGAATAATCTGACAGGATCCGGAATCTATGGCCCTACAACAAAAATTTCTGTCCACTTAGGACAGTGGCCCACAGTATTTCAGGCGGAAATATATGCAATATTAGAATGCGTGTTATTATGCCTGAGGAGAAAGTATAGATTTGCAAAAATATGTATTTTCTCTGACAGCCAAGCGGCACTTAAGTCGCTTAATAACTACACTTGTAACTCAAAGCTAGTGTGGGAATGCATTCTGGCTTTGAAAAACTTATCCATACGCAATCGAGTCTACCTATATTGGATCCCAGGACATACGGGTCTAGAGGGCAACGAGATTGCTGATGAGCTAGCCAGGAATGGATCTAATGAAAGGTTCATTGGCCCTGAGCCCTTCTGCGGGATCTCAGACTGCTCTGTAAAAATGGAACTGAACAAATATATGGTCAGTCAAATCACATCAAACTGGAATGCACTTCCCCATACGAGCCAATCCAAAAGGCTCGTAACGATTAACCCCAAGAAAACCCAACAACTATTAGGTCTCAACAAAAGGGATCTCAACATCTACACCGGTCTAATAACTGGACACTGCCCCTGCAGATACCATCTACAAAAGATCGGAGCAATCCAAACCTCAAATTGCCGCTTCTGTGACGAGGAGAGAGAAACATCAGAACACATCCTCTGCTATTGCAGTGCAGTCACCCAACGTAGGTTCAAAGTTCTCAGCAAGCCCTTTTTAGGGCCTGCTGACATATGGATCTTATCCCCCAAGGACGTGGTTGGCTTCATAAAGCTAGTCTCGCCAGAATGGGGGAGTCACATACTGTAACTCAGGATCTCTATTCATCAATAATAGATGGTCTTGAGTTCAGTCGATACCAAGGTATCTCAGTGACAAACATGTTACTGAGATAACTTGCGTATTTCACAGCAAAAGGGTATATCACAATAGTCCTAAAATCTGGACGCAGTGATCTTCACCCCACAAACGAGGAAAAAAAAAAATTATGAACAGCATCGTAAACGACATCTTCGTGCGTGTCGAGCTGGCCAAGCCTGTCGTTTAGGAGGGTTCCAAAGTCGTCACAAAGTAAGTCAGCTCGTAGTGAATGAACGAGGAAGTAGTTTTACTTAAAACGGCCCTTTTCAGGCCCACTCAAAGAGGAGAGGAATTTTCGTACCGCGCACGCCAGAAATTAAAATTTTGAAATGAATTTCCACTACTGATGCCACTGTCAGCCAATTTATGATTTGCCGCTGGAACACGATAGACGTCATCCATTCTAATACATTGTTTTGCAACGTCTCCATGCAAGGAGCGCATGGGCTGCTACCGACAAAGAATTTTGTCCATCACCAAGTGATTATGATTTGCATTTTTGCAAACTTTTTTCTCGGCTCAACCTTTTCTCGTATAAAAAGATGATTTTGTTTTCAATGACGCGCCTTTCCAATAATAAACAGCAAGTATACCGAAATCAGAATCTGGGGAAAATCTCATTTGACTGCTAACGCAACTCAATGATGTGAGACGTCATCATTGTTTACTTCCCGCACTTTTACTGCTATCTATTCCAACTTTCTACCGTCGCCAAGCGGTTATGATGTGCACTTTGAAGAAAATATTTCGGCTCTACCTTCTCTTGTGTACAATGGTAGATTTGACAAGAATCGATTTTGATCCACAATGCGCCTTTCTAATCATTCATAGCAAACAAACGATAGTCCGTATCTTGCGTAAAAATTTCACTTTTCTGCTAAATAGCCACTATTAAGAAAACATTTTCAGTGGCGCCACTGGTATCCGGGGACCGTAATCGATGCCATTTTTGCAATCAACTCTTTCTTCTCATAAAATTTTGGTCCTGAGAAAAACCGATTTTCTTTCCAAAATGCACCACTAACAGTAACTAAACGATAGTCCGAAGATTGTTGCTTTTGGCGATGGCCTCTTGACGTTCCACTTTCTGCTGAGACTGCTGCTATGGGCGTCATCGTTGTGCCCGCTCTCCGAGAAATTTAATTTGAACTGAGGATTGGAGTCGAGCCCGTAAGTTGCACGATTTTGATGTCTGTGCTTGCGATGCACATACGCGATTGGTTGGTTTACCGATTTTCAGTGCCTAGTAAAATTCAATTTTTCAATTGAATGCATTTTTTCGATAGTTGAGCAAAATCTTCAAGATTTTGTTGATCGATTAAAATCGGTTGAAAGACGGCGGAGTTATTAGCCCACACTTCCTGACCACTTTTCGTGACGGTCTCAGATTTGAAACTGCAGAATGACCCCCCTATGTTCCGGAAAGACGTAATCCTACGTAAAATATCAACAATTAATATATCAGGCATAGCATATGTTATTAATACCAAACGTTTGGTAATAAAACATCTGGGTAGGTTATATGCCTAACGTAACCAAAGGACGCCAACGTAAGCCACTCGATGACTTGCTGCTGAAACACGATCGATGCCGAAAAGTTTTCAGCAGCGCCTCTCTCAGACGCGCGTTTGTAATTTTGCTACCGATGAAATCCTTCTGCCGATGCTGGGATTGCTCTACGCGACGTCTCGAACAAAAAGGCTGCAGCTTACTTGTATCCAATAAAGTAGCTCCGTCCCTTTGGTGAGTGTTATGGTAACACATAATATTCCCACCATATCGATTAACAAAAAGGCGGGGCTAATGGTCCTTTTTATTGGTTACAAGAAAGATATTTTAGCGCGTGAGCCCTATTTTCGAGATGTCGCAGAAAGTGGAGAGCGATTCCAGCAAAAAGTTTCCGTCGGTATACCGCTACCGCGGTAGCAGAATCACAAGCACGCGTTGGAGGCAGACGCTGCAAAAATATGTTCGCATCGATGGCATCAGTAGCAGTCAAGTAGAATTTATACTCAAGATTCTGATTTGGCTTTACTGCTGTTAATGATTGTAAAGACGCAATATTATATATCGATTCTCTTCAGGACCATTATTATGCTTAAGAGAGACGAATTGCTTTTAAATTGCTAATTTTAATCGCCTGCGATGGAGATCCCCAGTTAGCCTTGTAAGCAAAGGCGTGGGATTGTCAATTCGGACTCCGGAGTTGAAAAGCAGGGCAAGTTCCAATTGAATTTAGAGCCATTAAAGGAGAAAAGAAGAAGAATCTCTTGGTGATGGCATAGGTTTCCGTCGGAAGCAGAATCTAAAACGCGAGTCGGGAGGAGACGCTGCAAAAAATCCGCATGGATGGCATCAGTAGCAGTCAATTAAAATTGTCTCACAAGATTCTGAATCTGGTTTTGTTGCTATCAGTGATAGGAAAGAAACATTATTGAAAACAATTCGGCTCTTTTTTGTGTCACCATTTCATAGAATAGAAGGTAGAACCGAGACATATTTTCTTCAAACTCCAAATCATAATTGCTTAGCGTCGGCAGAAAGATGCCGTCGCATCGACAGCAGAATCGCAAGCGCGTGACAGAGGAAAGCGCAGCAAAATATTAATCACATGGATGACATGTTAGAATCTTACGAGAAAATTTTACTTTTCGCCGTCATCAGCCAAATTAATAATTTACATCTGGAACGCTACGGACGCCATCCATGCCAATCAAAATTTATTGCAGAGTCTCCCTCCGATGCGCGCTTTTGTTTTCACTACTGAGTACTGACGTTTGATTTTTTTCTCCTTTGAAGAAAATTCATCTCGGATCAACCTTCTTTTGTATCAGAAAAATACATTAAGCTCTTTTAGTGGAATGTATTCAACCGTCTAAGACGAATTAAGTACTCTCCATTTAATTCCACCAATTATATAATTGGTGGAATTAAATGGAGAGTACTTAATTCGTCTTCTTTAGTATAAAATGGTAATTATATCCTTCTGATGATCGTGTTGGGGATGCATGAAAGGAATTGATTGATTTTGAAATTTTTACTAGGTTTGCAAAGAATTGAAATTTTCAATAGCGTAATAATAACGTTCAATAGTTTTAATGGATTTGGCAAATCTTTGGAGATTTTCCAAATCGATGAGAAAATTTTGAAAACCTTTTAAAAGATAATTACGTTATTGGCGTTTGCAATCTCGCAACATTTCGTGACGTTGTCGGATTTGGAAATTTTTGTTTTTCACTCTGTATCCGAGCCTTCTCTCAGACGAAGTTTACGTTAAAAAGGTGCACTTTGGTGATCAGACGTTAGATTATGCGATAGTGCGCTTTGAATGGCACACGGTCGGTTTTTTATGACCTGCTTACGAATACATGGATTTTTAAGGAAGTTTAACAGAGCCCACTGTCAAATACTCTAAATCTTAGGCATGCCCTGAAAGTCGCACCCCCACCCCCCTCACTGTGGCTGTTGTCAGAAGTGTCCAGGTTACACTACCAGCAATCGATTGTAGTCGGCAGACCCATGGACATTGTAAGACCCATGTAAGCATTGGGGCTTGCGAGGATCAGAGTTATAGTGGGCGGCTTCCTGGAAGTCAACTCACCATTTCGTAACCCTGCAAAGATTAAGATCGGAATCAATAGGAAATTGATTAAAAATTTACGAATTTTCCCAATTTGCTGGTCACAGGCATTTCATGTAAAAGAAATCAAAGTTTCATAACGAATGGAAGCTCGAGATTCTTGACATTTTATAAATTAGGTAAAATTCAAACAAATGTTATGCCATTTAGCGATTGGGACCTGTAATGGGGCTCAAAGCCCAGTCTGACGCAATATGTTCAACGGCTTCAGGTCAAAAAGGGCCTGAGCATTATTAATTGTGTGAGGTGTAGCGCCGTCTTGCTTTTATACATAATAATCATTCACAATGAGGTGTCTTGAGGTTGAGGTGACAATTTCCTCCAAATCATGCTTTATCGATAAAAATAAATGATAGATAACCTTGCTTGCAAATTGTATAAAAAACAACACTAGAGTTGCACACGTTCAAAAAAGTGTATCCGAATATATGTAACCACGGTGGGAAACTTAAACTTTTCACTTATAACAAATAGATTAAATGCTAAAAGCTGCAAAAGAATTGTTTCGTTCGTACTATAAATAAACACCTAGGGTTTATCCGGTTGAATGAAACTCCAATGTACCACTTCTGCTGATAGCGACTCCGCTCTTGAAAGAACGCTATCTGTTTGACGATTCCCCGACACCGCACCGGCCACAGCTTAACGATGCACAGAACAAGAAAGCATCCGATTGTTTAGGCAAAACAACTCGATACCGGGCGATGAAAGTGCTTTTTTCCCTGGTCTACTCAACTCACCGGAGACCAAATAGCGGATTGAATGGGGTTGATGCTTTTACCCTCAAACAGACACTCGAGCATGATGGGTTCGGAGACCTGAGTCCATTTGTAACCAGGAGAAAAGATTTTTACGGCGGTAGCCCCCCCACTCAAGCGGGAAACGACATGGCAACGCACTCGTTCCCGGGAAGAAGGATATACAACACAATCGTCTGCGTGAAAACATGACGAGTGAGGTCCATTTAGCGACTCACTCCAAGATGAATTGTAAATGGGACTTTGACCCAGATCAGATGTTTTAACCTACCGGGGAGATTGTTGAATAGAATGTGATAGGTGGCCAGCATTAGTCCCACAGTTAAGTGGTGATTAAATTGAGTATCAAAAATGAAAAGAACATAGATGCTTAATTTTTAGTATTTCCTTTTCTTTATGAAAATAGTCAAATATATATATTATAATCCGTAATATTTTCATTTGGGCCAAAAAGAGAGTAAGTAAAAGAAATGGTGCGCGACCGGACGTTTCAGGTATGGTTTCAGAGCATTTGCAAAATTCGAGTTTGTTCTCGTGCTTTGTGCGGCTAATGAGTAAAGGCTTGTTTGAAGCATGCGGAACGAGCGCGCGATCATCCAAAATTCGTTCTGCGTTGTACGACTAGTAAATAAATTAAGTTGTGCGCGTTTGGTCGTATTTGAGGTTAGCACGCCAGTTCGATAAGAGGAAAGTGAATAGAATATTTTGAATGCGCATACAAATTATATCCCATCCCATATTTCGCATCACTTACGAAAGTGTATCCAAATAAATTATCCTTTGTCACTAAAACAATGTCCTATCCCAAGACAATTGTGGAGATGTAGAGGTATACTCGGTCACTAGTAGCAACAATATTCGGACTAACAATCCTTCGTTTCCTTTATGACCGTGAGGACATGCCGGATAAATGGCAACCGAACAATGCGCAACGATCATTGGTTTCGGTGAATCAGTCAATCTCGTAAGTGCATCGCAAGCTTCTTCTTCCATAGCACTAAACGCTAAGTCCGACGCAATTCACGTGAAGGAATAATTATTATTATCAATAACGCCGTTGACAGCCCAGCTTCGCAATAGGTTTTTCTGTAATGAGCCACCAGGGGCTTAGACTGACTTAGCGATGGGTGGTAAGTCTCTGTAGCAGTTTGCGTCGGTGATGGTTGCAGCTGTACACTATCAGCCAGGCTTGTGCTTTTCAAATTGTGTAATCGATTATCATTTAAAATAATATAAACCTAATTAATACCAATTTAATGTCAATAATGAAGTTCAATCGGATGTTTGGCATTGTTACCAATGCTTCGAATCGAGATACTATTATCGAACGATTCTTACTCTCTAGCGAGTTTTTATCAATTGGTTATTTGGATATGTGAACGCTTGAGAGTGTTGTTCATCCTCGATTATTAAAAAAAAATATTTTTATCTTCATTTTCAAATGTTGGTCCAAAAATTATATACATCACATCGAAAACAGATTCAGGCTGGGCTTGAAAAACGCTTGCTTTAGTCTCATCGCACATAATAGTCGAAAATCTGTAGATTACATACAGCTACGTAGTTCAACGTCACCTTTGCGTACAACCCGATTGGGCTGAACCTTTGAGTTTTTTGGTTTTCAAACTATCCCTTTGAAAAATACTAACTTTCTTTATCTCTATTTCTATATAAACACAGCAGATCCCAAGGCAAATCCATTAGTGAGGAAATCTAGCAAATCGGTCCAACCATTAGTGACTTATATTGCCTCAAAAGAAATGCAAACTCATTTTTATATATAGAAAAGAAAATAAGAATAGAAGACTAGTTGCCCCGAAGACATTTTCCTGCATAGTAGGCGAAAATGCGCGTTGTGAACTGCCAATGCACCCCTGCAGCACACATATTTCACATAGTTTACTGCAATTCATATATGACCGGATTCAGTCACAATTAAGTTGCTGCAACCATTTTTGTTTGACTTGTGCTCGGGTAGCGATTGGTTCACCCACCCTAAACCAATTCGATTGGATCGCTCGACGGTAAGTTTTGCAATGATTATTGCCACTTATCAGTGGTATTCCTATTTTCTTTATGCACTAATAATCCCTGAAGGCATTAGAAAGCCATCATCACCGCTAGCTGGATTGATTAGGATTTTTATTTTTATTTTCAAAAAAAATCAGAATTCAAAATTTCACTTGGTTAAAAGTTTATTCCATGAAGTAAATAGTTTCCCTTCCAGTCAAAAAACAATGGTGAAGGGTCGTTTGACCGAAACCCATTCGGCTGAAAGCCATTTGGCTGAATGCCACTAGGCCGAACAACCCATTAGGCCGAAACCCATCTGGCCGAAAGCCATTTAGTCGAATGGGTCATTTGGCCGAAAATGTAATTTGAAAAGTGAGAAATGAGGTGTTAAAAGTCAGACTTCTCATTCTACTGTCTCTACTCCCATTTATTATGGATATTTGCTGGTTAAACAACATCAGTTAAACCAATGGCGAAAAGCTTTCAGTTGCTCACCATTTTCTAATGGAAGGTATCTTCTTTACATTACACGTTCACTATTTTCGTATCCAAAGGTTTGTGTTCGTGTTGTATAATCATGATCAAATCGTTTGTCAGATATGGCCAGTGCTATCGACAGGTGGCTTGCTACAATAGATCATCATCATCATCAATTCTTCGTTGGGGGTCCCGTAGCGTAGTTGGCTACACGTTCGCCTTACAAGCGGATGGTCATGGGTTCGATTCCCAGCCCCTCCATCAAAACCTCGTCAGTCAGCGGATCCGCAGCCCACACGGTGGCGTTTGGGGTACGCGCCATACCGTCACGGCTGCTCGATGACGACTGACAACTTGTTCTTCTCGGAGGCATTCCTCCAACGTTACCCGACTAAATGACAACCGAACAATGCAACGATCATTGTATTAACGACACGAAAAAATGGACACAATAGACTCACTTTGAGATGGACCAGCAACGACAACAACAATGAATAATGGAAAATTTAAAAATAGATTCTGTATGGATTCTAGCAGCAGAATAGCACAGTAGATCTCGGCACAGTAGCGGTTAAGTAACACAGAGTGCCTACCAAATAAAGGAAGGAATATAAAAAAAAAAAAAAATCAATTCTTCGACTGACTAACTGTCTTACCGTTGTATTTTTCTCTATCTTTTTTCCAATATTTCATTGGAATCTTATTGGACACACTTTCCAGTGATCAGCAGTTACGATGGAATTTGACAAAACGTCATTCAGTCTGTCATCCAAATTGTTCGTTGTGATCGCATTTTCCGCGATCGCGATCACCTCGCGTTATTTTCGCGTATTTTAACATTTCCCCGCAATTTGGACGTTGAGCCGTCCTAATAACCTTCGATGTGTGTCTTTCGGAACGCCCTTGGTTCCGGTTGACCCTCGGAACGGATGAATTTTAGTTGTAGTCTTCCTTTCTTGATGTGATCCCGGATAAACATGTATTTGATGTCCAGATGTTTCATTCGTCGGTGTGATCAAGGTTTCTCCGCGATATTAGTACATGGAACATTACCTTCCATAATAATAAATGGAATGCTACCCACATCCAATTCTTTGAGGAATCTCACAAGCCATATTCCTTCAGTTACAGCTGAACAAAGTGCGATAAGTTCTGCTTCTGATGTTGACAAACTGACCGTTTGTTGTCGTTTCGTTGACCATGAAACTACGATTCCAAAAATTTCGAAAGCGTATCCTGAAACCGATTTTCGATAATCAGGATCATAGCGAAATCTACATCCGCATATCCCTTGACAGTGTGTGAGTACGGTCTCTTCTCATATTTTATCATTGTATCCGTAGTCCCTTTCAGGTATCTGAGAATACGTTTCAAACCAACCCAATGAGCATCAGTCGCCCAACTCTGATATTGTCGGCGTAGCACCAACTTAGAATTCGGAAGTCGGGACTTTCTTCCGAAGTTTTATCTGTCAAACTAATTGATGCGCTGTTTAGCGCATCTTTAGGCGAATCCAGCGCACTACTTCCGAAGTTGGGAAAGTTGCCTGTATCTGGCGAAAAATCCAACTTCGCTATAAAATGCGGTCTAACTTTGTTCCGGATAGACAATATTTACTTAGCGTATCGACTGCCGCGCAAATACCAGGTTCAGATGTTCATGTTAAATATTGTAAACACCCAAGCAGTTTCTTGTAGGGATGATCAGTTTCTTGCTGATTTGTTTTAGATCATTTTACATTTGAATCAAACGGTGTCCCCACAGGTTTACAATCAATCATTCCGAAACGTTTTAATATCTTCTCAACGTATCTCGATTATGATATTTCTATCGTTTGGTTGTCGAAATCACTTTTAATTTCCATTCTGTGAAAATATTTGACCTCATCAAGGTCATTCATTTGAAGTAGCTTCCGAGTCCTTCTTTTATCCAATCCAAGTTTTTCTGATCGTTGGGCTAATATAAGTACGTCATCCACATACAAAAGCAAAATGATCCCTTTTGCTTTGGATTTATATACACCACAGTCACTTTAAATAGGAGAAAACCCCAATTCTTTGACTGCATCGTCAAACTTCTTATTCCAATTGCTGCTTGCATGTTTCAATCCATACAAGATTTTATGTAAACGAACAGTTTTTGTTTACGAAAGTCTTGCTTTATATCTTCCATTTTCATTCCATGTGAAAACCCATTTTGATTTTATTGGCTTGGATGTTATTTGTGTAGTTGACCACTTTCTATGTTTTGTTTTCATCTAGTGATATCATTTCATTGTCGATTGCTTCTCGCCAGTGCTCCCAGTCTTCCAGTAGCTTTAAAACGTTGATTGATTGTAGAATGTAATAATCAATAATTGGCGCGACTCCGATGTATCATACGTTTGTTCATAATTATCACCTTCAACAATTTCGGATTCCGATTCTTCGCATATGCCATCATGATGATTTTCCATAGAAATCGTTCTTACAGAGTCTTCCCGATTCTCTAATGCAACTTCTTCGAGAATTTTCGATTCTTCTTTGCCATATTTCTCATTTTTCATTCTCTTCGCAAGTTTCTCTTGTAATTTTCTGGAGAAAACCAAATCATTTGAACCTGCAGACTCACCGATGTAAGGTGTTTTCCATGCATCAAATATTACATTCCTGGTTATTTCAATTGCATTCAAAGCGCTATTCCATAGCCTATAGCCATTATTCGCGTAGCCCACGAATATCAATTGTTTAGATTTGGAATTTAATTTTGTTCTCTTTTCTTTTGGATGCTGTACATTTGGAAGTTTTCCGAAACCATTTTTCGTATGGCGTCTTGTTTTCTTGTAAGGAGACCTGTTTGTAATGTATGTCGCTACATGAACAGTAGGGTGGTTCAAAAAATCGATTTTGCTCCACAGTGCTCATCTGATTCTTTACCATGTTCTGAGTGTCCTTTAAAAATTTGAGCTCATTTGGATTAAAACTGATTTAGCACAAGCCGTTTCAAGTTTGCATGCAAATTAGTATGGGGAAATTTATTTTTTCATTATACTAATTATGGTCCTTCCCCATTAAGCCACGCGGAGGTTAAAAGAAAACCTACATAGCTAAAAGGAATACTTAACAGCTTTCACCCAACGAAAATTGCATGTTGATTAATCGCCCCAATAATTAGTAATCGAATTTAATCTGAACCGTGGTTTTCTGGAGCTAATTGCATAACTCATCAACAGGCAACATTGCTGCTCGTGGCGCGAAAGATAGCACACACAAAATCAGGCTACTATGTTGCACTGCACATTTCAGTGATGCCCTCAAAGAAGTTTAACGATCATGACTAAAGATTCGCAACCTGTCTTAAAATCGATTACTAATTATTGGGGCGATTAATCAACATGCAATTTTCGTTGGGTGAAAGCTGTTGAGTATTCCTTTTAGCTATGTAGGTTTTCTTTTAACCTGCGCTTAATGGGGAAGCGTCATTAACAGTATAATGAAAAAATAAATTTCCCCATACTAATTTGCATGTAAACTTGAAACGGCTTGTGCTAAATCAGTTTTCATCCGAATGAGCTCAAATTTTCAGAGGACACTCAGAACATGATAAAGAATCAGATAAGCACTGTGGAGCAAAATCGATTTTTTGAACCACCCTAATGAACAGTTTCCCCCTTACATTTTCTTGGATAAACCACTATCATGAAGCATTGCGCGTACTGTTTCCATCAATGTTCTATTGGAACGCTCGCTTACTCCATTTTGCTGAGGTACCGAAAATATCATCTGAATTCCTTTAATTTTTGTAAAAATTCTTTAATTAATGTAAAAATTGTGGAACTGTCTATTTTGATATTCCCCACCAATATTTGTACGAAATTTATACAGTTTTCGACCGAAATGTGCTGTACTAAATATTCCATAAAATTTTCGAAGACTTCATTCTTTGATTTCAGAAGATAAACCATGGCGAAATGCGATCGATCGATAATTGTTAACAAATAACGATAACCTTCATGAGTTGCTACCTCCATATATCCACTAACATCGGAATGAAATAGTTCCAATGGTCTAGTTCCATTGGTTCCTTGGCAACTGCAAACTATTAAACTTATTACTAACTTGCTTCCCCGCAAGGCAACTTTCACAAGCATCTGGCAAACTGCCAACACTTTCTTCATCCCAGTCGATACCTTCAACCAAGCCACTTCTTAATCATTTCAGCATATTACTTTTGCCTACACGTCCTAATCGTTTATTCCACGTTTCGGCATTTATCTTGTACTTTCCTACTAATGCTGAGGTTGCATTGGCCTCCAACTCCAATTGCAAATAATAAACACTATTTTCCGTTCTCCCATGGACCAAAACCTCCCCACCATCATGGATTACGACATCCTTATACATAAAAGTAACCTTCTTTCCCATAAAATTCACCCTTCTAACTGAAAGGAGATTCTCATCTAGTTCTAAAATAAAAGAAACATAGTAGAATTCAAGCTTCTTTATTTTGTTTGCCTGACAACACTGCTCACTTGTATCTTTTCGTACCCCGAAGAGTTGTTCCTGATTTCGCAGTTGCAATGATGACTGGCTTTTCCAATTCTTCCACATCTTCCAGCATTCGCTCGTCATTCACCATTATGGTCGCTGGCTCCAGAATCGACCACAAATCTCACTTTCCGTGATGTTTCACCACTGCCGCTGGATTGAGTCATCAGCGCATGATGGCGACTCGTGTTCTTCACCTGCCATCGTGGATGTTGACATGCTTGTTGACCATTCCATTGTCCTTTCTTCTTCTTCAACGGGCATTTGTTTTTATAATGGCTGGTTTCTCCACAGCCAAAACAAACGTTCACGTGCTTTTTGTTCGATTTAAGCGCGATGTCATCGAACCCTCTGATCCGCCTTCCGCTCATTGTCTCACCATCGTTCATTTCTGCATCCAAGTACATGCGTTTTATATCACCTAGTGGTTTACGGCACAGGTCATCGTTTGGCAGCACAGTCAATGCACCCTCCACATGCTTAAATCGGTTTGGCATGGTAATAATTGGAGCGTGGTTCTTCTCAGCTGGCGTTAGTCCAGCTCGCATTCTTTCCAGCTCCCGAATGATCAGATCGTATTCATCAAACAAACGCTCTGGAGGCTTTCAAAACGTTTGTGTTTAAGATTGAATAGATGATCTCGCATCGCAATCATTGCTCCAGTTCCAACCTTCTGGTATGTGCTGACCAACACATCCATCGCTTGCTTCGCATAATCTAGGCCAATCCTTGGGCCAATGAATTGATTCAAAACCTGATTATTCACCATCAACACCATGCGTTTTTTCATTATTCCTTTCCTTGCTTTGGGTGTCGCTCCCGGCGCCGGGTGGGCATACGCTTCTTCCACGGGTGTCCTCAAAAGCGTATGCACCAGACGCATCTTATTCAAATGGTTCTCAATCCACCATTTTCAAGCAGGGAAATTCGCCTCGATCCCGTCGAATACACACGAACGGTCTCCACGATAGAGCGCTGCAACGGACGACGGCTCTCGCTCAAGATGAATGCGCTTCTTCTTATTGTTCACAACTGGTTGAAAACCAGCTAGTTCCCCCTCGGTAACTCCGGGGCAATCTCTTGCTTTTCACAAGGGCGTAGCCAGAGCGGGGCATTTGTGGAAAGATTGAACGGGTACTGAAATGAATTCCCTCAAACATGTGCACTTTACAAATATGTGCACTTTAATCATATACAGGTGGTTGAAATTCAAAAGATTCCCAAAACTTATTAGGGCGTCCAGGATCCATAATATATGAAAGTTCAAAACAACTCGAAACATTTCGGGCTCAAAAATTCTCCTTGAAATTCTTCTAGAAGCTTCCCTGGGAACGTCTGAATTCTTCCGGAAAGTTATCCACAAATTCCTCTTAAAATTGTTCGAAAATCCTTCTTATGTACAGGGGTTAGGCAAAATGATTGAGATAGGCAAAATTTGGCCCAAATTCAAATCCTTATAACTTTTTGAAAAATTGAAGAAATTGGACAAAACCGGAAGCATTCGACGAATACTGGCCACCGGACACCGGAAATGTTCCGAATTTTCGGAGCTATGTCAAAAACACATTTTTTCTACCGCTCGTATTTTTGTGTGGTTTGAAGTTACATCGATAAACACTGTTTTCCTAGAAACTAGATCTTATTAAAAATTGAATGCGGGCGGTTGCGCTAAGATCCGTTGAAAAACATCCGAGATATGGCCATTTCAGTAAACCTGGTTCCGGATACTATTGTCAATTATGTATATCTTTCCAATCACGTTTATATTATCCGGTACCATATATTGGTATCAAACTTAAAGATTTTTCATGGAGATGCTTCAGGAAGCATATGCAGGACGATCAGTTGCCCTGATCACTTTGTAGTAGGTTCCAGGTGCCCCGGGGTAAGTGGCCAATTTGAAAACGTTCAGAACCCTATCAATATGGGTATCAAACTTCAAGATTTTTCATGAAGATGCTTAAGGAAGCATATTCAGGACGACCAGTTGCCCTGACCACTCTGTAGTAGGTTCCAGGTGCCCCGGAGGAAGTGGCCAATTTGAAAAACGTTCAGAACCCTATCAATATGGGTATCAAACTTCAAGATTTTTTGAGGGGATACTTCTAAATGCATTTTAGAACCAGCAGCTGTTATGACCATTCTGTAGTATGTTCCAGGTGTCTCGAGGAAGTGGCCAATTTGCAAAATGTTCGAAACCATATCAAAATGAGTATCAACGTTCAAGGTTTTTCATCAAGACGCTTTTGGACTCTCCTGTCGAATAGAGTTCGCCGCCACACGAAGTTGACCATCTACAAAACGCTCATTAGACTCGTCTGCCTCTATGGTCACGAAAGTTGGATGTTGCTGGCGAAGGACTAACGCGCCCTTGGAGTTTCCGAATGGAAGGTGTTGCGGACCATCTATGGTGGGGTGCAGATGGAAGACAATGGAGGTGGTGGAGGAGGTCAATGAACCACGAATAGTAACTGTTAGGAGAACTACCCACACGGTACAATTCTGGCGGTTACAGTGGGTTGGGCAAGAAGCCAGAATGTCAGACGATAACCCGATTGAGATGATGCTTCGATAATAATCCGACCGGTACAGCAAGAAGAGGCGTGCAGCGGTCACGGTGGGTCGACCAAGTAGAACGTGACCTGCGGATCTCTCGCAAAAATGAAAAACAGACGTCATATTCAGGATTTGTCATCATATCAACAAATACCTTGTCTTCCAAAATAATTTGATAATCGGCAGGCTTCACTTTGCCCTTAAGTACCATAATAGGACCATGGCCATATCAAGATATAGCACCCCACACAATTGCTAAGTCATGCTTGCGACCTGCTGCCATTGATGGCAGGCCATCTTACACTTGGTCGATCATTATCGAGCACCATCTCAATCGGGTTGTCGTCTGACATTCTGGCTACATGCCCGGCCCACCCTAACCGCCAAAATTGTACCGTGTGGTAGTTCTCCTAACAGTTACAATTCGTGGTTCATTGGCCTCCACCACCACCTCCATAGGCTTCCATCTGCACCCCACCATAAATAGTCCATAACACCTTCCATTCGGAAACTCCAAGGGCGCGTTGGTCCTTCGCCAGCAACATCCAACTTTCGTGGCCATAGAGGCCCACCAGTCTAATGAGCGTTTTGTAGATGGTCAACTTCCTGCGGCATCGAACTCTATTCGACAGGAGAGTCCAAAAGCATCTCCATGAAAAACCTTGAGCTTTGATAATGAGTATTGATATGGTTTCGAACATTTTGCAAATTGGCCACTTCCCCAAGACACCTATTACAGAGTGGGCATGACAGCTGCTGGTTCTAAAATGCATTTAAAAGTATCACCTCGAAAAATCTTGAAGTTTGATACCCATCCCAAGCAGCACGCGCAACATCTTTCAAATAGGTGTTTGTTCCTAATAAATTTCATTGAAGACACTGGCAATACATCGAGTCACATTAAAGCCACTTTCCAGTTTCAGAAAATCACAATGTTTCATTTCCGTTTAAGTGGCGTCGCAATATTCTACCCATCTGACTTCTTGGGTGGTTTAAAATTCGATGTGTTTCATATCAGATACAAAACAGATAAGTTGCAGAATTAATAACACTACGGTTCATTGCTGTTACGATAATGTTTCTGATATGTTGCAAAACACTTTGAGCTCAGCAGAGCAGTATTTTATTTTGACAGTCCCTGCATGTTCCGTACAAGGTACAATAAAGTTACAAATGACTTTGTTGTTTATGTAGTGCACCTGTAGCAGAATCTCCAAATAGAATTGTTGGTGTGATGGTTATAGTAGCAGGTTGCAAATCTCAAGGTCCATGGTTCGATTCCCGGTTGGTTTTTGTGTTTTTATTTTCATTGTAGCCGCAAGATGTTGCAAATAGGCTCCACCTCTTGCGCTTTTTGTGTCACAAAGGAGTTCCAAATACGACGCGTTGTGCGTAAGTCAGACCTTTAGTAAGTCACACCACAGTTGTTGTTACTCACTGAGAAACAAGAGGTGTTGCTTGGGATATTGATATGGTTCTGAACATTTTTCAAATTATCCACTTCCTCCGGGGCACCTGGAACCTACTACAAAGTGGTCAGAGCAACTGATCATCCTGAATATGCTTTCTGAAGCATCTTCATGAAAAATCTTGAAGTTTGATACCCATATTGATAGAGTTCTGAACGTTTTTCAAATTGGAATTCTTTTCGCAATTACTTCAGAATATCCTTCAAGAAATCCTCTAGAAATATCTTCATGAATTTCTCCTGGAAATCGTCCAATTCTTACAGGTATTTTTTCGGGTGTTTCTTCAGGTACTTCTCCAGGAATTCCTTCAGGAATTTCTCCGGGAGATTTTCCGCGGAAGTGTACTAGAATTCCTTCCGGACTTCACTCGGAATTTACTCGGATATCTGCCAAGAGTTCCTCCAGAAATTTCTTCGGAACAATCCGCAGGAATTTTCTTCATCAATTCATCTGGGAATACTTTCAGGATTTCATCTGGGAATTTCTGCATTAATTCCTCCTGGTATTTTTTTGGGAATTCCTTCAGATATTTTTTCGGACATTCCTTTAGGAACTTCTCTAAGAATTATTTCAGCACTTCCATTCCTCCGGAAGTGAGAGTTCCTCCGGGAGTTTTTCCAGGAGTGTTTCCAAGAAATTCTCCAGTAATTCCTCCAGGAACTACGCTGGAAATTCCTGGACGATATTTGGCAGGAATTTCACGGGAAATGGGATTTCGGAAGTTCCTTCAGAAATATTTTTTCTCTTCCTCTAGGGTATTCCACCGGATGTTCCTCTGAAGTTCTACCAGTAGTTCCTTCGGGAATTCAATCAGGCTTTCTTCCAGGAATTCATTTAGCATTTCTTAAGGCATTTATCTACAAATACCTCCAGAAGTTCATCGGAGAATTTCTCTGGGAGTTCTTACGGGAATTCCTCCAGGAGGTTCTTTTAAGAATTCTTCCAGGAGTTCATCCTGGAATTCTTACAAAAAGTTCCTTTGGGAGTTCATCCTAGAATTCTTACGAGAGTTCTTCCAGGATTTCTCCCGGAAATTCTTCCTGTAGTTCTTCAATAAATTCCTCCAGAAGTTCAACCGGCAGTTCCTCCGAGAATTCCTTTGATAATTTCTCCGGAAATTCCTATAGAAAATCCCCCGGGAAATCCTCCGGAAATGACTCTGGGAGTTCCTCCGGGAGTTCCTTTTTAGTTTCAAACTGCCGATGAAACTCCCGGAAGGATTCTCGTAGAAACTGCTGGTGGATCTCCCGGAGGAATTCCCGAAGGAACTGCCGGAGGAGCTCCCGTAAGATCTCCCGTAAGAACTCCCGGAGGAATTCCAGGAGGAACTCCTAGAAGAATTCCTAGAGGATGAGCTCCCAGAGAAACTATCTAAATGATTTCCTGAAAAAATAGCCTGAATAATTTCCTGGAATAGCTTCTGGTGGAACTCCCGGAGGAATTTCCGGAGAAACTCCCGGATGAATTGCTGGTGGAATTCCCGGAGGAACTCTCGAAGGAATTTTCTGGAAGATTTTCTGAAGAAACTCCCGGGAGAATTTTCAAAGGAACCCCGGGGAAACTACCAGAAGCATTCTCCGAAACAAGAGAATTCTTCTTATAGACAAATCTCGTCCAGCTGAAACCTTTGTTGGGGTTTGTAGCTGGACCATCATCATCATCAGAGGACCTCCCGGAGAATTCCCTGAGGAGCTCGCAGAGAAATTCTCGGAGAAGCTTCTGGTGGAAAATCTATATAAATTCCTCAAGAAGCCTAAATAAATTCCAGTTCTGCCGAAATTCCCGGAAGAATTTTCAGAGGAATTGCCGATAGAAATACCGGAATAATTCTCGAAGGCAATCCTAGAGAAATTCTGGGTGGAAATTCCGGTGGAACTCCTGGAAGAATTCCAGGAGGAATTTTCGGAGAAAATCCTGGAGGATCTCCCAGTGGAAATCTTGAAGTTTCCACCAGAATTCTTTCAGGATTTCATTGCGAATCAATCTAGGAATTCCCCCGAGAATTCTATTGTTGATTTCATTTTCGGTTTAATTTCTGTATAAATTTCCGGTGGAGTTCCTGGAGAAATTCTTTGAAATTTTCACAAGAAATTATTCGAAACAATTCAAGGAAAATTTTATGGAATTTACACAAGAAATTCGAAGATTTTTTGTGAAATTCTCAGGAATGTTTACTGACAATTCTGCGGAATTTCCACGGAATATTCTTATTCTTAAAAATTATGGGAAACAACACGAAATTATTTGAATTATTGCAGGGAATTCTGCAGAACTTATAAAGAAGCTCGTGAAGATTTTCTTGGAGTAAATAATGGTGGAATTTTCGGATCAATTCCCGGTAAAATTTATGATGGAATTCCTGAAGGCACTGCCGAAAAAGTTGCTGGAGGCATTCCTAAAGAATCCCTGATAGAATTTCGGATAGAATGCCAGGAGCAATGGTCGAAGGATTTCTTGGAGAAAGCTTATATATTGTTTTTTCTGGCTATTTTATAATAAATATTATTTCAGAGAGGATTTGTTTAGAAATTCAGATGTATGGTTCTAGTTTTCTTAAACTTATGGAAGAATGCAGGATTTTTATAATAATTGTTATAGCCGATTTTATATTCTTTCTGAATACTAAGTTCGTTAATATTTTTCTCACTTTATTTAAAAATATCTGATGAGCAATAAATCACGCCTTTTTAAATCCATTATTGTTTTAATCATTATTGTTTCGATTTGGTTTGGATTTGGTTTCATGTGTAAATATTCATGTGTTTTTATAGAACTACTATTAAACTACGATTTGGAAGACCAAAAAAGTTGCCCCCCCCCCCTTTCTCGAAATCCTGGCTACGCCCATGGCTTTTCACCAGGCATCTGCAACTAGTAGCTATAGTGGAATAAACTTAACTTGATTTGACTTTCTACCAGTTAACCACTGGGCCCATAACCTATCAGAATACATAACATTTCTGACAACCTGCAATCGGTTTGATTACTTTAGTGTTGACCGTGTCTCATTCGAACTGCAGCTTAGGCAAAAGATCTGAATTACCTTCGGGTGTCCCAATGTTCTCATAAGTGATTTTTGCCGATTAAAGGCTGGATTACGGCATTTTGCTTGAAGTCCCAGATTCTGAGGGTGATGGGTCCCTTTTGCATCCTTTTACATCATCCCTTTGCTATTTCCATGTCCTACCTCATTCTTTCCTTCTTTCCTTTCCTATTTCCATGTCCTACCCCAATCTTTCCTTTCCGTCAGGTAAATGATGAGAAAGGCAATGAAGGGGCGAGGCACATATCTCCCATTCGATTATTTATCGACTAATGTTCGCAATTTCAGTTCAACTTCAAGCGCATAGGCGCTTTTTGCACGGGCCGGAAGTTTAAAAACAAACAGCAGAGTCGAGTTGGGGTTTCCGTCTATTGCGTTGTGGGTTACAGGCCGACCCTTTGAGCTCGTGTATCCACTATGCACCCTTTCGAGGTAACCCAAAGGGCGAGAATGAAGTTCGTTAGTTATTCGAGCGAAACTCACCCGACTTTCGCTCAAAGCTGTCACAGCAACCATCATAACGCCGCAACCCATGGCAATCTGTACATTAAAAATGTGTAAAAAGTCATCATGGAAGTCCAAGTCTTAGCTAGAAGCGGAGGGGAAAAATTGGCCCTTAGGGACAGTGTTGTAAAATCTCATCTGCATGTCATTTGATTAAATTGTCCAACACTTTTTTTTACTTCATATTTTTTTATGAACTCATAATACTCGAAAGTAGGTATAATTTTGCCCAATTGCTTCAAAAATAAAATCTGAGACTGAAATCTTTTAAAAATGTTACGTGTCGCCTCAAGTGGCATAATGTTATTTTAATGACATTTTTACCTTACGCATTTGATTACAAATTGGCAGTGATGTCCTGTTAAACACAGTGATGAACACTTTGAAGTGCTACAAATTCATCATACCTCATGACTGTACTGTAGTTTTTGGTGCTCACTCGAGGATTTAAGATATTTCTTGTTGAAACAAAATATTATGACAGGGTTACTGTTTCGAAATGCCGATATGCTAAAGACTGCCTGAAATACATGCTATTCTCTATTGGCCGAAACATAAGTCACATTTTATGTATGGAAGATTATTAATTGTGGCACAACATTAGCAACGGCAGAATAATTTAGAATGCTGACTCTAAAAATAGATAATAACTTGCATACCATACCTTAATCATAGATCACGTTCAGCTATTATTTGACTGCCGCTGAGCATAGCTCCGGATGATTCCACTTCGAAGCCCAATTCCACAGCACTCGAAACAGGCACGCACTCAGCGTTAATCCCAAATCCTATTAGCTGGTATCAAACAGTCCAGCCACTACACTGCCAGTACACAGCGCTATTGCAATGGAAACACGACTTATGTCATTGCCTTGTTCCGTTGCCTCCTCTATATTACTGAGCGGTAAATCACTTCCAACTCTCGACACACTTGGCACCAAGGATAAATGTTGAGAAGGACGGACGGCTACCAACGGTTAACGGTGACGGTACGACGCGACGATGATATGCGATGCGGAGGTCTTTATTAGGCTGTGAAAATGGACGCCACCGTCACCATTCACACCACTAACTACTGCTCGCTCAGACAAGGATTTGTCCCAAAACATACGGTTTTCCTTACATGCTACTCCGCCACATGTTTGCGTGTTCCATGTAATTAGATTCTGCAATTATGAAAAGAAAAGCACATACGTTACGGAATGGTACTATTCGAATGAAATATCTTCCATAAGTCGAAAAGTTGAGCGGTTTCAGATGAACATTAACATAGTACGGACAGGGATTTAACAAGGACATTCATAAATAGAACTCATACTATCGTCATTGTGGAAATTAAGGGAAAGAATGTTTGGGACGATGGTCAAATGCGTATTTATGAAGTAAGACTCCTCTGAAAGATTTCAGGCCAAAAATCTGAGAGCAGGATTTTTTCCAATCCGTAATGTAGTTCAAAACAGAAATATTGAAAACCATTACACAATGAAGAATAATGATTAAAATAAAATTGAAGATTTTTCAACATTATTTCCACTGAGACTCCGTTGTCTTCACACAGAACAAATAAGAAATTAAAAAATGTGTCTACTCTATTTACAGAAGAATTTTGACATCTTCAGTAAACTTGCGGGTGTGCCCTGTGAAACTTTTATGCTCTTCAAGCACCAAAAGGAAAACTTAGTCAAACTCATAATCCGCACCAACAGTTAAGCTATTTATAGAACAGAAAATGCGACGGAAACCACATAAAAGCGTATGATGTCATTTTCGGTTCCGAGGCTCTTATAAACGGAATGGAATAAAGTGGAACGATGTAGCTGAGACAAGGAAAGCCCCAAAAGTAGTCCACACGAACTTTTGATTCGGGGGAGATTTATCTTCGCCGTGTCTACAAATGTTGGAACAGTAAGAGACACATTTGTATTTGATGGAAAGTTATGACGAAGGGCGCAAATGGGATGTCTGAAATGTTCAAATAATCTCGTAGCATGTTTATGAATAAAAGATAAATGCTTTAGATCAAACAAACAACTGTATATTAGAGACAATCCATTAATCACGTAACGCAGAAAAAGCTATTTTCAAAGTCTGAAAAAAAAACTTGGAACGAGTACTTTGCTGGATTTAACCGATTTCGTTATCGAATCTTGTAATCGAATAATCCTAATATCCATTATCAATGTCGAAATTTGTAAATTCAATTTTGAGGCAATGTCAATTTAACCTCGATTCATAAATTCAACATTACTGCATTTAAATTATACGATACGTTACTCTTAGCTGATATGTGCCAAGAATAATATTCAGGTCAAGAAAAAATATGCATAGAAGGGGGTGCCCACATAAAATGAAACCGTTTTTTGTCATGTTCTTCGAAGTTTTATCTCATTCCTCCGAAACCCCTTTATCAGAATGTCATTCCCCAGAAATCCATTTCCCAGAACGAAACATTCACCTGGAAACCATTTCCAAAGGAATGACAAAATAAGAGTTGCTGCATTAACCAAACGAACGTATATTTTGAAGAAGTAATCAAGTAACACTGTTTGCCTTTTTTGGGCGTAAATGCCAATTTCTGGGAAAAGAAATTTGGCAGCCTGGGATGTGGTTTTCTGGGGGTATGATTTACAAAGGAATTAGTAGGGGATGAGGTTCGGTTGTGGGCACCATACGGTTATGGGCACTAGAATGATTCAAATTTTGACTTTTTTGCCCCCCGATGCTTAAGCGATTGCATTTGCCCTTTTAATAACCCACCTAAATTTTCAGCTAATTTGGATGAAAATTGACTGAGCACGCGCGTTGACTGAGCACAGTAACTTTCGTGGAAAACCGTTCCCCAACGCTTCCCTTCAAGTTCTAACAACAGATAAGTACATCGGCAACATGAGACATTTTACAAGGAAACAGGCCGTCTTTGTTGCGAAACGATTTGATTTGAAACTGAATCGTGGGAAAAACTATTTAACACGTAAAAGAATAACATCAATATCAATAATGAGCATTTTTGTTTTCTTCATAACTTTGCTTCCAAACGAGAAATCGCTTCGCAACAACAACTGCCTTTCAGCTTTTCAGTGCCTTTCAGTGTTCTGTGTAGGCAATGTGTTGATTATATTTAAATAGTTCATGGGCCACCTCACGGAAAGGTCTTCCACATAAGGGTCAGTTTTCACAGTAATTTCCATACAAACTTCAAATGACGTGTGCACAGTCAAATTACATCCAAAATTTCTAAAAAATTAGGAGGATTATTAAAATGGCAAATGCAATCGTTTAAGCATCGGGGGACAAAAAAGTCAAAATTTGAATCACTCTAATGGGCACCCTTATGTATCTTTTGACAGATAAGAGATGCTGTCATTCTGACAACCGTCATTTGTTTGCTATAGTAAGGACTAGTCTGTATCGAAAATAAGTTATCCACTTTCACAGTGTTACTACTCAGAAGCTCATAAAGGTATTGGTTTGTTTTATCCCGCAATCGATGTATTCATATAAAAGATATTTTAGTTACTAGATAAAGATTGTCGCTTCGGTTCCCTTTGTTCTGCTGTCCGAAACATGTGTGGTACATACCTGTCAAATCGTATGGATTTTCCTGCTTTGACATTTAGCTCCCCTATCCTCGCCAGCAAAAGATGTTCCGGACAGCGACGATAGCGATCTTTATCTAGTAACTAAAATATCTTTTATTCATATGTTAAATTTCAAATCAGAATTTGTTTGTTTGTTGAAAATTGGTTGTTTCCGATCTATCGCAAATTGAAAGTGATATTGAAATTCGAGTTTTGGACACATGGCTCCGTAAGAAGTGCATCGAGATGAATAATTTGACAAAGCATTTCGCTATCCACCTCCAAAGGTAAAAAATCATGGCCAACAAGCTTGGCAAATACTACACATTCGCTAACCTGTCGGAAAAGGAAGAAAATCAAAATCAGGTGACCGAAATTAGGACCAGAAAGTAATCATGTTAAAAAACGAGGCAATTTTATGCTTATTTGTGACCAGGAAGAATAATCCTCGAATAAATGTTGGAATACCGTGGGGCATCGAAATCCGTACACTTAAGCACCTTAGCACAGACAAACAGACGTAACACTAGAGAAATTACCATCGACCATGACTTCAACGATCAATTTGAATTTGATTGATTACGCCTTTCACAACTAGAGGCGCTAGCGTCGTAATCCTTCGAGTTTGACATTTCACTCTAGCGCCTTCTGGTGACAATGTCATACGAAACATTGTTTCGTGTAACATGCTCGCAAGGTGGTGGTAGAGGAGTTGAGCGATGGATTTTTCAGCAAAATGTTCAAGCTGTTACGTCTGTTTGTCTGTGACCTTAGTATATGAAAAAGTCATTAGAAAATAGGAATCGAATGAAATAAAACATTTGTCATTGACAGAGGCGCATGATGGCTTCTAGTTTTGAAGTATTTCACATTTAGGGGAACTGGGGGTAGGACGCCCACGTTAAGGAAAATGCCATTTTTATCAATGAAAACCACCATTTCAGCCAGTTTTCATCAGCGCATACTAAAGAACAGCATATCTGCGACTGACTACCGATGACAGATATCTAATTGTACATTTTATTGCACAGAAATTTGATTTTTAAAAGCACCTGAAAATATTGATTTTGAAACCATGCGGGGTGAGATGCGCCAGTGGATGGGTTAAAACGCGCATGTGTTTATCGTACTGATTTTCATTTTAATTGCCTACATTAAGGCAATTAACCGAATGTTTCAGCTGTTTCGGTCATACGAAATGAGCATGGGCGTACTGCCCCACACCGACCTCAGAAGTTTGAAGGCCCATCAAATCGTTTTAAGACCAATTTTGACGACGATTTCGTGTGGAACATAAAGAACACGAGTAAGCAGCATGGCTCATGGCTCAATTTTCAATTTACCAATGAATAACAGCGATAGAAAGACTAAATTTCACCGAGCTAGAATTGCATCAAAACACGCAAAAATCATTTTTTCGAGTTTTTCATGTGTAACTAGAGAAAAATCATGAAATATATGTATCCAATGGCAATATTTTTCATTGATTCATCGTATAGACTATTTAAAATAATCACAATGGGGATATTTAACCTTAATCAGGGGTGGCGCTTTTTAACCCCTATGGGCGTGTTACCCCCACTTCCCCTACTCATTAAAAACAACGAAAAACATGATAAAAAAATCAGAAGGGTTATATACAAGATATGACCGCCCGACGTAAACTACGTAAAACAGATAAGATAATTCATTTGATTGCCTATGTCACTGGCTTGAGCATAAGCTTAGAGTGATTCTAATTTTGACTTTTTCGCTCCCCTATGCTTGAATGATAACATTTGCTATTTTAATGAACCTCCTCCTGAATTTGTTGTAATTTGACTGAGCACGAGCAGTTTGATACTTGTATGGAAATTACTATAGAAATCGGCCATTATGTGTAAGATCATTTTGTGAGGTGGCCCATTAACTATTTTAATATAGCCAACCCGAAGAATTCATAGAATATTTCCCAATATTTAAGACAGTTATTGTTCCGAAGCGATCGGATTGTTGCTCATTATTGATATTTATGTTATTCTTTTACGTGTTCAATTGATTTTCCCACTATTCAGTAATTTCGCAAGTATGTTCTGCATCGATCGCGCACCAATTACGGTCCGTACTCTACATCTCGATGTTCTAAATCTCTATATATCTCTCTATGTCCCTTTTATCCGTCCCTACGAACTACATACATTTTTGCTTTCTGCATCTAGATAACATCCCTATCTCGGTATCTCTATCTCGATGTGTTCTGCTCATGTTTTGTTCAGGATTCACTCTCTCTATGTCAATATATTCAAGTTTCTAGGCTATTAGACAACCTTGTGGCAAAAATAAACACAAGAAATAACATTTGGGTTTTTACCGTTTTTCATAGCAACGAGGTTTTTCCATCTACTACCCATTTAAATTTTCCTTCCATTCCTCGTTCTCCCCTTTTCTCGTTCTGATCTGCAAATCTAAATCATGTTCGATCGCATACCAATTTTTTTATAACAAAATATGAAAATAATTGGATGCGACAATTTTCCCTTAAAAAAAACCCGAATTCATTCCCCAGTGGTGATGATGCCTTTCTCCGACTATTATTCGACTTAGAGTGGTTAATGCATCTCAAAGGTAATTGCCTAATAAATGGCTATTAAATTCTTTGAAGTGTTAGGTATTTGTTGATAATTAATTTTAATAAAACTTGTAAACTGGTGGCGAGTTTCCGAGTATATTGATAAATAAATCCTAAAAACTCATTAAAAAATAAAGGTGCTATTAACGTTAAAAATCTTACATGATTTCATGACGGTCCTCAATTTTGAAATATTGCACAAATTGTATCCCTGCCTTCACCTTAGACGCAGTTTACGTCGAAACTGGCTTAATAATGTTAGTCTAGGATTGCCTTTAGACATAAACCTGTTTATGCATTTCGAAGGATTACAATGAAAATTTGACGTATAATTATGTCCATCAGTGTAGGCTTTAAAGAATTATTAGCAAGGGCGTCGCTTAGGTACACGAACATGTCCAGCACTTTAAGCACTTTTTTATAAACATTACTTTTTTGCTTTGACCGTGGTCATGGCTTTGGTTCTTTTGTTCTAGTTTTTGTGCGAATCACCGCACAAAAGTAGAGCGCAAGAACCAACAGCACCAGATTGCGGCCGTAAAGAAACTCTGAAATTTTACTGGGTTTGTGAAGAATTGGATTTTTCAATGTTCTTACGTTAATAATCAATAGTTCCGATGGGCATAAAAATTGCTGGAGAGTTTCCAATTTGATTGATAATAAAATCTAGAAAATCCATCGAAAGATAAAGGAGCTATTAGCGTTTGAAATCTATCCTAATTTCGTGACGGTCTCGAATTTGGAAATTTTCGTTTGTCACCCTGTATCCGAGTCTTCCCCTTAGACGTAGTTTACGTCAAAAATGAATTAAATCAGCTACTCCTGACTCGAAATCTGTCCACCGTGGACGGACTTCGAATCAAAGGATCAAAATCCGTACAGCTATTTCTTAACTAAATATTTAAATTGAAACAGTCTGATTGACTAAACTACCACTGTAAATAGTTCGATATGCACCTTGAGAAGCGATCCCTTCGATTTGTATTCCGCTTATCTAGACCAACATTTGAAAAGGGCGTAACAGCCAAAATTTATTCCTTCTGATTCTTTGTGTACATATATAGCTTTATATGTAGACGAAGAATCAGAAGGAATAAATTTTGGCTGTTACGCCCTTTTCAAATGTTAGTCTAGTTATCTTATGTAATGATTTGCAATTACCGTGGGGCATCGAAATCCGTACACTTAAGCACCTTAGTATATGAAAAAGCCATTAGAAAATAGGAATCGAATGTAAATAAAAAGTGTGTCATTGACACAGGAGCATGAAGGCTTATATTTTTGAAGTGTTTAACATTTACTCGTTAAAAACTACGAAAAACATGATAAAATAATGAATAAAATCAACTACTTCTGACTCGAAATCCGTCCACCGTGGACGAATTTCGAATCAAAGTATCAAAATCCGTACAGCTATTTGTTACCTAAATATTTAAATTGAAACAGTCTGATTGACTAAACTACCACTGTAAATATTTCGATACGCACCTTGAGAAGCGATCCATTCGATTTGTATTCCGCTTATCTTATGTAATGATTCGCAATAAGCAATTGAAACACAGTTACTTTTGGTGCAATTATGCTCTACCCGAAAACAAAATGGCGGCAAAAACTCCGCGTTCGGTGGGTGGCGATTCGTTTTTGATTTTTGTTGTTTTAATTTCAAAGCCTGCTTTCCATTTCTATGCCCCAAAAGCTTACCATGAAGAATCTGAACAAGATAAGATAAACTATTTATACATTAATTACCTTTAACCCCCTTTAATTTATTGACATCTCATGAGGTGGACGGATTTCGGTGCTGTACGGATTTCGGTCCCGCACGGTAGTAATTAAACACACAGTCACTTTTGGTGCCATTATGCTCTACCCGAAAACAAAATGACGACCCAAACTCCGCGTTTGGTGGATGGAGATTTATTTTTGATTTTTGTAGTTTTAATTTCAAAGCCTTCTTTCCAATTCTATGCCCTAAAAGCTTACTGTCAAGTATCTGAACAGGATAAGATTAATTATTCCTACATTAATTACCTTTAACCTCCTTTAATTTATTGATATCTCATGAGGTGGACGGATTTCGGTGCTGTACGGATTTCGGTCCCGCACGGTAGTGCAATATTTATTCAGTACTGTCGACCCGGCAGACGTTGTCCTGCATAGTAGGCGAAAATACCCGTTCTGAACTGCCCATGCGAAGTTTCCATACGATACCTAATTTTAGTTTGTCACGATTAACACAACCTTGATTTTCGCATGAGGAAATATCATATAAACCCGTCGGAAACGATAACGAACCTTTTTGCAGAAGGAATGAAGAAAATCCGTCCACCCGTTTTCGAGTTATGCGGATACGAACACAGACCATTTCATTTTTATTACTTTTTATTTATTATTTTTTTATTCTATTTTATTTATTTATTCAGACTAAGGCCGAAGTGGCCTGTGCGGTATATAAGAGTCTTCTCCATTCGGCTCGGTCCATGGCTACACGTCGCCAACCACGAAGTCAACGAAGGGTCCGCAAGTCATCTTCCACCTGATCGATCCACCTTGCCCGCTGCGCACCTCGCCCTCTTGGGCCCGTCGAATCGTTGTCGAGAACCATTTTCACCAGGTTATTGTCCGACATTCTGGCTACGTGCCCGGCTCACCGCAGTCGTCCGATTTTCGCGGTGTGAACGATGGATGGTTCTCCCAGCAGCTGATGCAACTCGTGGTTCATTCGCCTCCTCCACGTACCGTCCGCCATCTGCACCCCACCATAGATGGTACGCAGCACTTTCCTTTCGAAAACTCCCAGTGCGCGTTGGTCCTCCACGAGCATCGTCCAGGTCTCGTGTCCGGACTACCGGTCTTATGAGCGTTTTGTAGATTGTCAGTTTGATACGGCGGCGAACTCCATTCGATCGGAGCGTCTTGCGGAGTCCAAAGTACGTACGATTTCCAGCCCCTATGCGTCTCCGAATTTCTCTGCTGGTATCATTTTCGGCAGCCACCAGTGAGCCCAAGTACACAAATTCTTCTACCACCTCGATTTCTTCACCACCGATGCAAACTCGCGGGTGGTGGCTTACATTGTCTTCTCTTGAACCTCTTCCTATCATGTACTTCGTCATCGACGTGTTAATGACTAGTCCGGTCCTACGTGCCATAATATCTATGTCGTCGTCGAAGCCAAATAGCTGCACGGATTTATTGAAAATTATACCACTCGTGTTAATCCCTGCTCTTCGTATTACCCCTTCCAAAGCGATGAAGCACGTTTCGAAGGAACTCGAGAATGCCCCTGAAACTCGAACTACGCACATCACCCGATCCATCGTCGCCTTGATCAACCGTATCAGTTTATCCGGAAATCCGTTTTCGTGCATTAGCTGCTGAGGTCGATAAATACATGATGTGTGGGCATGTTGTATTCGCGGCGCGGCATTTCTGCAGTACTTGGCGAATGGCGAACACCTGGTCTGTGGTGGAGCGTTCACCCATAAAACCCGCCTGGTACTGCCCCACGAACTCCCTTGCAATTGGTGCTAGTCGACGGCATAAAATTTGGGAGAGTACCTTGTAGGCGGCATTCAGCAATGTGATTGCGCGGTAGTTGCTAAAATCCAGCTTATCGCCTTTTTTTGTAGATGGGACACACGACACCTTCCATCCACTCCTTCGGCAAAACTTCCTCCTCCCAAATTTTGGTAATGACCCAGTGCAGCACTCTAGCCAGTGCCTCACCACCGTGTTTAAATAGCTCTCCTGGTAGTTGGTCAACCCCAGGGGCTTAGTTGTTTTTCAGCCGGCCAATCTCCTCCTGGATTTCCTGGAGATCCGGAGCCGGTAGAATTATGTCCTGCACGCGTTCTCCCATAGAACTTTCGTGTGTTATTAGCGCGGTACAGTTGTTCCGTCTCTTCGCGGTCTCGATCCATGCTGCATTCTTCTCTTCTACTAACTGCTCACATTCGCCGTCAGTCCAGTCGTTTCTCTGATCCGGGGGCACCGTGTCAAGTGCAACGGTTGCGGCGCTTCCAATGGTTGATCGAATATCTCTCAAACCTTCTTCAAGAGACGCTGCGCCTAGCTGCTCTTCCGTTGGGAGTGCCACGTCAAGCTGCTGCGCGTATTCTTGGGCTAGTCTACCGTCTTAAAGCCGCCCAATGTTAAGCCGTGGCGTCCGACTTCGACGCGTGTTGTACACCGTCGAGAGTTTTGAGCGTAGGCATACTGCAACGAGGTAGTGGTCGGTTTCAATATTCGCACTGCGGTAAGGAGGCTTCCGAGCCTCTTGAAAGGAGACTTCCGAATGTCGGAGAAGAATTTACCGTCGATTGGAACGTGGTCGATTTGGTTTTCCATTGAGGTTGAGAATGAATAAATGTATTTATTTATTTTTTCTAGCAAAATGTAGACTACATAGAAATACTCATATGAGACATGGACGCTATTGGACTAAATTTTACATAGTTTGTACGATGATAACTCGTGGAAAGTAGTTTACGATTTCTCTATTTCCGAGTAGGAATGTAAAAATCATAAATTCGCGTGATAAGCCAATGTTACATCCAAAGCAAATACTACCCCCCGATCATCTTGGTCGTTCTATAGCGATGACCGTTGGAAGCTTTCCTTCATATGGTCCTGGCGGAGGAAAACGTGGTTACAATCCTCTTGATTCAGCGCATAAAATCTATTGTCGATTTGGATCGTTGAAACTCCTCTGAAGGGTATGATGTCTCTGATAAATTGTGAGGCTCTTTTTTCACAAGACAGTCGACAAGCCGATTTTTTAGTAATGGTTGATTTCAAGTAAGACGGTCAAAAGTGACTCTCTATATTTTTGTCTAAAACCCTTGCTTTAGTCAATTCAGAGTTGCTTAGTTATTACTCACCGATTTTGATTACAACACCCAAAAGACCAAGCTCTTCCAGAAGGCAAATTTTGAAATTGGAAAAATCATAACTCTGTTCGCTTTCAACTGATCGATGTGGAATTTTGAGACAAGGTTCAGTTTTTATCCTAGTTTCGACTCCATTTGGAGTGTTGTCCAGAGTCCTTATGGATCCGGAATGATTCTAGATTCCGTTAAGGTACCCACGATATGGCATTTGGGGTATTTCGAAGAAAACTTATTTTTTTTATATGGAACTCTTCTCAAACTTTTACGGAGGAACGTGTAAAAGCGGATTTTCCCATTGTTAGAGCAAAAAATGGCCTGGGACAGCTCTTTATTCATGGTTATACACAAATAATTTACTGGTAAGTCTATAAAGTGCGGAAGAATTCATTGGTCACTTGAGGAAACCTCACAGAGTGCCGTGGCGTAACCTATAGGTATTGACAATTCCGTTTCTGCACCAAAATATGTCATACGACAGTTTTACCGTCATGGCTTCCCACGAATGATTCTCTGGTGATTCTATAGAGGACAATTGACCTTACTGGCCACATTCGGATTATTATGGAGTGCTCCAGAGGGACCTTATTTATTCGCTCAAGCTAAGGCCGGAGTGGCCTATGCATAAAAATCTTCTCCATTCAGCTCGGTCCACGGCTGCACGTCGCCACCAACTAGTCTACGGAGGGTCCGCAAATCATCCTCCACCTCGCTTGCTGCGCACCTCGCCTTCTTTTGCCTGTCAGATCGTTGTCGAGAACCATTTGTACCGGATTGCTATCCGACATCATTATTATTATCTTTATTTTTTCAGACCGTGGCTGGTTCATCTTGTAATCCGACATTCTGGCCACGTACCCGGCCCACCGTAGTCTTCCGATCTACGTGATGGGAACGATGAATGGTTTTCCCAACAGCTGATGCAACTCGTAGTTTATTAACCTCATCCACGTATCGTCCATGATCTGCACCCCACCATAGATGGCACGCAGCACTTTCATTTCGAAAACTTCAAGTTGGTCATCTACGAGCATCCTCCAGGTCTGTTGTCCTTAGAGGAGTACCAGTCTCATGAGCGTTTGTAAATAGTCAATTTTGTACGGCAGTGAACTCTTTAGTGTAGATAAGATCTCAAATTATCAAATCTCATCGGCGATTCAAATCATGCGTGAGTCAAATCCCATCAGAGTCAGAAATAAAAATAAATAAAACCTATAAAAATATAAAACTCAGATTAATCCACCTAGCGGTGATGGTGCCTTTCTCGTTTCTTTCAAGTGAGTAATTTCTACGCACTTTTGGTGAAAAAAAAGTATTTTGACCATAACTTCTGAGCCTATAGTCCGATCCGGCCAATTTTCAACAGGAAACAATGGGACCGGATTCTGCATCGAATGCAACTTCTTGCGAGCAAATCGGCTGAGGGTACATATGCAAGGCTGGTAGCGACCGATGCCGCTCAAAATAGTGACTTTAGTGACCAAAGATGACGAAAAAAGGGACCAAATAGTGACTTTCAGTTACAGAAAAAGTGACCAAATAGTGACTTTCAGTTTCAGTTGCAAGTTCGATGAGACGAAGTCAAGCGTTTTTGGATCGAAGAAGAATCTTTTTTTCAAATTATTTGTGACGGAAAACATCTTTCACTTGCCACTCTTTTCTCTTAGAACGAACTTAGAAGAGAATCAAAAATCGTACACGCTAACTTTTATCTACTCAGTGACTAAGTAAAATTGTATTGCCCTCTATAGCAAATCAAATTTTTAACGTAACTGGAAGTGAGCGAAACATGGTTATTACTTATAAGACCTGTTTTTCTTCCCCGAAAAATGATTTCTCGGCAAAAATCTGCGTGAAAGAGAATGAGTTAAAATAACGATCACTGGATTAGCTGAACACCTACTTAAGAAAGATGCAGAGAACTCTACGATTTGTCATAGGTGCCACGGAAGAAAACATATTTTAGTTACTAGATAAAGATTGTCGCTGTCGTCGTTGTCCGGAACATCTTTTGCTGGCGAGGATAGTGGATCTAAATGTCAATGAAGGAAAAATACATACGATTTGACAGTTAAGTACCACACATGTTTCGGACAGCAGAACAAAGGGAACCGAAGCGACAATCTTTATCTGGTAACTAAAATATCTTTTCACGGAAGTATTTGGAATCTTTAATGTGAAAGGAACAACAGTACGGATCGTTTTGGTAGAAACGGTAGGTAGAACGATTAGAATTCAACAGCGCATGCAATCTTCAAAATTGGGGATACTTGATCTTCTTTCTATACTAACTAAATTTTTTTTTTTTTCAGAGCAAATTTTTCATTACAGACATGGATGACGAGATAAGTCTCCTCTTATTGAGGCAACAACTCAAAATCCAAATATCCTGAAATTGTGGTAGCATTTCTATCAGCGAAGATCATTTAGCATATTTATGGCTTTATGCTGTGAAAAAATGATAGCATTTAGTCATTATTAGGAGAAGTTGTTCAAATTTTGCATGGCCACTAAAAACTTCTTTAGGAGGAACACAACACAGTAAATAATAGAGTAGATAAAGTTGTCATTCAAAAAAATAACTCGCCACATAACGATCATTTGTCTAGACTCTATACTCTAGAGGATCTTAATACGCTATAACAATACTACTTTAGTTTTCGGTAGAACTGGGGAGTATCAACTCTCCCAGGGGTCAAGTCTCTCCACCTTCCCTTACTATAAAGTTTGAGTTTTTATCGGCAAGTCTCCTGCTTGCATGACTGTATACCAATTATAAAATTTGTGACGTAGAATACCTTTAATTAGCTACTGACGAAATGCCAATAAGAGCAGCTAGTGAATGGGTGGCTTCCCCCCGTAAAGCTGGTAGATCACTTTTACGTATTGTTTTATTTACGATCTACCAAACTGAACCCTAGTTTAAACCATTTTTCAAACTAGAGCAATAAGTTGTGGTATTTCAAGGATTTATCGTATTTAGTCCTCTCTACCAATTGCAGTTTTTAAATTAAAAAAATAACTTTACCCTCAGACTCAAATTCCTCTCGTTTGAGGCTAAATTGTATGCAGCGGAAACAGATTTTCTAGCAATTAGTTATAAAACCAGGGCCCATCGACCTAGGCTGAACTAACTGCTGGAAAAAGTTCGAGTTAGGGTTCTATGGATGTACTAACTCTTCATGAACTGGTAAACAATGGTAGTTCGAGGAACACACGGAACTTCTTGTTACTGAACAACTTCTCTAGATTGAAATGGTCTTGTAGATAGAGCCAAATCCCGGGGTTGTAGCTTTATCGGTGATATTCTAGAAGCAAGACAAGGATATGGCTAGGGCTCCGATGCATGGCCAATTAACAGTATTACTGTTCTGTTTTCTCAAGGAAAGATTTGATAAGGGGCGCGCCTTCAATGAGTTTGCTCTCTGTGAAGGGACTAAATAGCGGGACCGTAATTTCATTTCCCCCATGAACAAAGCATCATCAGACGGATACATAAAGCTAAGTTTAAAAAATCTTAGTTAATAGTGACTAAAAAGTGACCCGCTACCAGGCCTGCATATGTGACTAAAATGAGTGAGATTTTGAAAAATGTATTTTGGCCATAACTTGGAAACCCATAGTCCAATTTAGGGCAAATTTTCAATACGAAACAATTGGACAATATTCTACGTCGAATGAAACTTGTTGCGAGTAAATCAGCTAAGGGTAAGTGCCTAAAAAGTGAGTGAGATTTTTTTTTATAAAAAAAATATATTTTGACCATAACTCCGAATCCCATAGGGGCCGTACACTAATTACGTAAGCACTTATGGGGGTAGGGGGGGTCTCCCATTTTCTTACGATCAATATAAATAAAAAAATATTTGTATGGGAAAAATCTTACATGGAGGGAGGGGGGGTTGAAAAACTCAGAAAAAATGTTTACGTAATTAGTGTACGGCCCCATAGTCCGATTCCGCCAATTTTCAATGCGAAACAATGGAACAAAATTACGCGTCGAATGCAACTTATTGCGAGAAAATCCGTTATAGATAAGAGCCTGAAAAATGAGTGATAATTTTGTACGTGTTTCTTATGTAAAAAATGAATTTTGGCCATAACTTCGAAACCCATAGTCCGATTGGGCCAATTTTCAATACGAAACAATTGGGCAAGATTCTACGTCGAATGAAACTTGTTGCGAGTAAATCAGCTAAGAGTAAGTGCCTAAGAAGTGAGTGAGAATTTTTCTTATAAAAAATATATTTTGGCCATAATTTCGAAGCCCATAGTCCAATTGGGTCAATTTTCAATACGAAACAATGAGACAAGATTGTGCGTCGAATGCAACTTGTTGCGAGCAAATCTGTTAAGGATAAGTGCCTGAAAAATGAGTGAGATTATTTTGCGCACACACATACACACACACATACACATACATACACACACACGCACACACAGACATCACCTCAATTCGTCGAGCTGAGTCGATCGGTATATAACACTATGGGTCTCCGGGACTCCTATCAAAAGTTCGTTTTTTGAGCGAACATATAGCCTTTACATATACTTTGTATACGAGAAAGGCAAAAGGCAAAAAATAAACTTTGGCCATATCTGTTTAATACCGATCTGTTTGATTTTCAATACGAAACAATGGAACAAGATTCTGCGTCGAATGCAACTTGTTGCAGGCAAATCGGCTAAAAGTAAGTGCCTAAAAATGAGTGAGAATTTTTCTTGTCAACAAATGTATTTTGGCCATTACTTCGAATCCCATAGTTCGATTCGACCAATTTTCAATACGAAACAATGGGACAGGATTTTGCGTCGAAGGAAACTTGTTGCGAGCAATTCGGTTAAGGATAAGTGCCTGAAAAATGAGTGAGAATTTTGTACGTGTTTCTCATGTGAAAAAGTGGATTTTGGCCATAACTTCGAAACCCATAGTCCGATCTGTCCAATTTTCAATACGAAACAATGGGACATGATTCTGCGTTGAATGAAACTTGTTGCGAGTAAATCAGCTAAGAGTAAGTGTCTAAAAAGTGAGTGAGAATTTTTGTTGCAAAAAAATATATTTTGGCCATAACTCCGAAGCCCATAGTCCGATTCGGCAAATTTTCAATGAGAAACAATGGGGCAGGATTCCGCGTCGAATGCAACATGTTGCAAGCAAATCAGTTAAGGATAAGTGCTTAAAAATGAGTGAGATTATTTTGCGCACATACATACACACACATACACACACACAGACATCACTCCAATTCGTCGAGCTGAGTCGATCGGTATATAACACTATGGGTCTCCGGGTCTTCTATAAAAAGTTCGTTTTCGGAGCGAACATATAGCCTTTACGTATACTTTGTATACGAGAAAGGCAAAAATACACCAAAAAACTGAAAAAAAAGTTATAAAATTGATTAAGTTTTCCATTAACGATAAACGTTTCTAAAGGAAGCGTAGCTATAGCGTTCCAGCACTCTTGGTACAACTTTTATTGTGCAGCCCATTTCTCATAAGGAATATTGGAATATTGCAAAAAATATTTTGAATCGTTAAAAAAATAGATTGGAAGGTTGCTTTTCAAGAACCTTGTTATGCCGTGTAGGTTTGAAAATCGTAAAAAGTATTCTAAATTTTGGCCTGGAACTGGTCGTCTATGTATATTATAATGAGAGTTAGAACTTCTAACTTAGAAGCATGTCAAATCATAGAAAAATTGATTGAAAACAAAAAGGTTGACGACAGAAGCAGTGGTCTATTCTAAATCACCTATTATTGCGTTATTCGGTGAGCCTTTTTATCCTATTTTCAAATGCAATCACTGGCAGAGTTAAGCAGGGGCACGTGACCCACCAAATCGAAAATTTTCCCAGAAATTTAATAAGGGAATATACGCAAAAGTTGTTCTGCAAAAAAAGTTTTCCGCCTATTTTTATAAATCACTAGCAGAACCTACTCTGCGTTGCTCGGGTTCGTTGGCGTTGTAAATGTCAATCCTTCATTATTTTTTCGACACCGCACTCCAGATCATTTTTTTTAGCAATTGCATTGGGTTTGCTCCTAACTCGCCCTAATATTCTATTTTGACAATATTTCAACTTTCCCACCAAATTGGCAGACTATATACAGATACAGCTAATCGGAAGACAAAACGATCAGTTAGAAAATCTTGCAAATCGGCCCATCCGTTCGTGAGGAAAAGCAAGCTCATTATTATATAATAAATATTTCCCAATTTAAAAGAAAACGCCGTGGAAGAATTCCCGATGGAATTTCCAAACAAATACCAAATGAAATTTTCATTTAAATTTCTAGATTTCTACAGGAATCTCTTTTGAAATTACTTTAGAAACTCTCCGAAAAAATCCGTTAGGAACATCTAAGGGAATTCTTTCGAAAATTTGAACAGTAGTTACACAAATTCCTGTTTTGAATGTGGAAATAAGACTTCATGCCTTGCTTTATGCTTACTCAATATTGGGATAGTAGTCGATCCATCATCATACTTCTTCGACTATTTCTTTGGAATTTACTTCAGGAGTTGCTTCGGATTTTTTTCCAGAAATTTCTTAGAGTATTCATCCAGGTGATATTTCATTAATTCATCTAAAAGATCGTTCGGGAAGTTCTCCAGACTTATTTTTCGTAAAATAGGCATTGACTCGATTAGTGTCCTAAAAATTCTTTCAGGCATATCTTCAAAAGTTCCTCCAGGAATTCCATCGTAAATTCCTCCCCTGATTCATTACATAATTTTTCTGAAAAAAATCTCCGCAAATGAGTCTAGAAATACTACCTTCAGAAAAAACATAACAATTCTTTCGAAAATTCTTTCAAAATCTTTCTAAGAATTTAATTACAAAACTTCTCCGGACTTTCAATCAAGAATCCCTTTAGCAATACTTTCAGAAATACAGTAATATCCCGATTTTATCACCCTCCTGTTAAATGTTAGGGGTGATAAAATGGGAAATGTGTAAAAATCGGAAAATATTTAATTTTAATTTTTTGATTTGTTTCACAAATATGAATCAGTTTATGCCTTTGGAAAGCCAAAATACCAGAACGGAGGTCGTAATGACTAGAAAAGGTTTACAAAATTATTGACAGGTTCTCAGAAATGATTCATCATAAACAACAGGCGGTGAAAGCTATTTCATGAAAATCATTATTGTTTTAGGTATTATAATCAAAAATAAAAAGGACGACTAAAATTTTCAAATTTTTTTTGGGATGACAAAATCGGGTCAAAAAAGTGATAACATCTGTTCGGAAATGTGATAAAATCGGGGGTGGTCAAAAATGGAGAGTGTCAAAATCGAGTCAATATTTACTGTACATTCATCAGAAATTCCATTCCCCCAACTTCCGTTATTCCTTCGAAATTTCCAAACGAATCCCTAAAGAAACTTCCAAAGGAACTCTCGAATGAATTTATTTGGGCTTTCAAGAATTCTTTAGGAATTTCCTCCAGAGAATCTTTCGGCAAAATCTCAAGGAATGACTTCTCAGATGGATCTAGAAATCTATTTGTAAATGGAAGATATTTCTTCGAAAACTCAAAGTTCGTATAGTAAAGCCTTTAAAAATGTTGAGGAATTCTTACATCTCGAGTATTTCTTCGGAAATTTCCTCCGAAATTTATTAGAAAATGCCGTTGGCAATTTATCCAGGAATTCCTTCGAAAATTCCTCAACGAATTCTTCTAAGAATTTCTTTGGAAATACTTTGAGAAATTCCTTCGGAAGTTTGGTCGGAATACCTATAGACATTTTTTTCGGAAATACCTACGGAAGTTGTTTCAGGAAAACCTTTCAAAACTTCTTTATAAATTCCTTTGCAAATTGCTTTAGCAGCACCTTCGAACTTTTTTCAGGAATTTCTTGCAGAGATTCTTCTAGTAGTTCCTCAATAAATTCCTTCGGAAACTCAAGGAAGAAATTCTTAAAATTTCTTCGAAGTTTATTTAAAAATTCATTATATAATTTTTTTGATTTTTTTAGGAATTCCTACTGGTGTATCTCCAGTTATTTAAATAGATATTATTTAGACCTTCGTATATTCTTTTAATTTTTTTTCGACAATCACTTTATTTTTTTACGGAATCGTTCGGAAATAACTTTAAGAGTTCTTTCTGAAACTTCACTTGGAATTTCATTTGAAAATCCGTTAGAAACTTTTCCGAAAATTCCTTCAGTATTTCCTATTTAATTCTTTAAAAAAATTCTATGAAAATAATTCCAACTAATTTTCCGGAATTATTTCGGTGGGAATTTCAAAAGGATTTTCATATGGTATTTCTAAAAGGATTTTCTGGAGAAAGTTTCGTAGGAACAGGGCTGGATTTAGCCGGAAGGGGGTCACGTAGCCGACAGTTTGTGGGGGCCCCAAAATGTACAAAAAAGATTAGTTTTGGTACATAATATTTGGGGGGGCCCGGGGCCACGGCCACACCGCCTCCTTCTAAATCTGAACCTGCGTAGGAATTTCAGGGGAAATTTACAAAAGCATTCCAGAGATTTTTTTCCGAAAGGATTTCCTGGACGAATGTCAAAAGAAATTCATGGCAAACTTTCCTGCAGTGAATTCCTGGAAAATTGCCTGAAAGAGTTTCTGAAGGATTTCCATTCTCAAGTGGGTTGGTCGATGGTCGGAATCGCCATCGAACCTAAACGGGTAAAAATAAATCTATGAAGTTGGATGAGTGGCGATTTGATTATTGTTCCACAGAAGTCTTGTAATTCCATAAGTAATTCTGAAAATGGAAAAAAGTTTGTGAAATGTGATGTGTTACTCGAGTCCATAATAAACTCCGATGTCTGATAGTAATTATTGTTTCAAGACTCGCACGTTTCAGGATCACTAACGCAGTCCCGCCCAACAACATCAAGCGCATTATGCAATGGAACCTAAATATCAAATGGAATTTCAAATGCATCGAATGTCTTCTACTAAACAAATTATTCTATTTTTACGAAAGCAATCATGTATTCATCGATGATTCACTTCAGGTACATTAATATAATAGCCGTCGATTTCAAATTCGGTTACTTGAAGGCCACCGTTTGTTTTTACATCCTATTAACTTTTATATAAATAATCATACAAGAGCAATAAAATAAAATAATTGATGATTCGAATGAGAAGGAAAATCATTTAATAGCAGAACACCTACTACGCAGCTTTAATTTGCACTCAATTAACCAATTGGAGCCACTTACTCAGTCCATATTATCACGAACCATAAATAATTCCAGGACTCATAGCACGTTCACATTAATCCCAGTTTTCAATTCGAACACTTCTGACTGTTAACCACTAAATGCTACATAAAGCTCTTTCGCCTGTGTTTGAATCAACAAGTAGGTACTGCTTTTCACTTCTACCTTGAATATTCTTCAACCACTGTTATCTGTACTTTTCGGAACTAATCCACGTTCCATAAATTGGCAATTAACGGCTTTTCTTTCGTTATGGTAACTGCACCACTCTTGAACAATGCCTTCAATATAACTGCATATCCTTCATTTCCAAAATCGCACAGGAATCAAATTCACTGATTTCACCACTTTTGATAGCGCCCCGTATCCGACCAGACGTGTTTTCACGGTGACCGTTCGCGAAGAACTGTTGAACGTTGGTGCCGCGATTTCAGCTGTCGCACAACACCCACCCACCCACTGTGCTACCCGGCTAAAGTCGACCAAAAGCGAGGATCCGAATGTCGACCAGTGCGGAGAAAGCAGTCGCTCGGTTTTTCCGGAAAATTTTCTCACGCACGTGCTGGCCCGGAAGAGACCGGTGCGGTTTCGAAAGAGAGCCAACCGAAAGCGGTCTGTTTATGTTTATGTTCGAAATTCGAACACTTGGTATGAGGACGGTGGAAACTTGGGATGCTTGGGTGGTGTGGAGAGCATTTCCACAAGTGGGTGCATGCACACTCAGATCCATAACAAAAGAGACGAACGCGATGCTCTCGGGCAAAATTGTTTGCTTTGAAATGCACAACCAGAGTCGATATTGGGATGGATAGAATTCAGTCGTGAGCACTTGTGCCACGGTGGAAACGGGACGCGCTGTACTGTCAATGTTTTTGCAATGCTGACACAATTCAACTGAGTAAATCATGTGTGCAGTGTTTTCATTTTTGGGGAACAGGATGATTGTGTTTAGACACGAATTGAAATATAAGCGAGTTGAATAAACAAACATCACGCATCATTTAAAGGAAAATAAGTGATGGCTTGTTTCACTAAAAGTTAGCGTTTGTGGGTTTGTATTGGAGGAAAAATCTTGCGGGGTAGAGTGCAAAATAAAAATAATAGAGAGATGTTATATTTGTATTACATTGCTGCTGGCCTTTTACTCTAAACATTAGTCAGTCGTATACAACCAAATTGCCTAATTAAGATACAAAAGAGCACACACATTTTCTCACTTGAATGGAATGGGGCTATGTAATGCACTCGACTCTCTACATCTCGATGTTCTATATTTTGATATCTCTCCCTATGTCGATGATTTTCTCGGTCTATTTAATCCACATACATTTTTGCTTTCACATTTTGATAACCTCCCTATTTCCATAACTTCCTATCTCGATGAGCTCTAGTCATATTTTGTTTAGGATTCACTCTCCCTATGTCGTTATAAGTATTAGAATTTCTAGTCTACTAGACCATCTTTGGGCAATAACAAACATATATAAAAAAAGAAATGACATTTGTTCTATTGTCGCGTTTCATAGCAACGAACTTTTTTCGATCTAGTGCCCATTTCAATGTTTTTTTTTTTGCATTCCTCAATCTCTTCCTAACTCGATGGGTCGAAATGTGGAGCATCGACTATTCTCGTCCCTATAATGTTTATCACTCAGCCGTAATTCACTTTTAGAACATGGTACCATTCGATTTTATGTGAACAACTTATTGTATTTGAATGCGTGACGAAGGGTAGCGCCTTTGTGAATTCAGTATTCAATGGTCATAAACTAGTTGGTTCTTAACCTCTCAACCTGAATATTTAAAAATATTTAACGCTTTTTCATAATTTTTACTTTGCAGTCTGGGACTGTGTCAATCATTAAAAGCCTTTCATCGTAAGTCCATTGCTTGGTCATTTCCATTTCTATCACCTGAACTTCAGCAGCGCGACGCGTGTTATTTTCGACAAATGAAGTCATAAATTTACGATGCCTGCGTTCTACCGAAACATAAAATTCTGTTTGTAGCTCTGAACCACCGTCACACGGGGCATGAGGACAATTCATGGAACGGTAGGTTTCGAAGCCAGACTCATGCACAAGTCGCGTACAGTTGCAGTTCACGAAATGCCAATGGCACAGGAATTAGTCAAACCATAATTTTCACGGTAGACGTAAATTATTTCACGAAAGCGCTTGACGGTTTGATGGTTTTGATGCGTGTGAAAAAAGAAAATGATTTACATACCATTCACAGGTCATTTTTCCCTGGCTTCAGTTCACATTTTTGCCTTTCTCGTATACTAAGTATACGTAAAGGCTATAATTTCACTCCAAAACCAAACTTTTGATAGAAGGCTCGGAGACCCATAGTGTTATATACCAATCGACTCAGCTCGACGAATTGAGGTGATGTCTGTTTGTGTGTATGTATGTATGTGTGTGTGTGTGTGTGTGTATGTGTACAAATTTTGTAGACACACTTTTTGGAACTTAGCGTTACCCGATTAACTCGCAACAAGTTGCATTCGACGGGGAATGCGGTCCCATTGCTATTGAAAATTGTCCCGATCGGACATTGCATTTCGGAATTATTGAAAACTCATTGTTTTTTCCCTTGGAAAAAAATTTCAAAATCGAAAAAAAAAAAATTTAGGAATGGTGGGAATGCATAGTAATTCATGCAAAAACATGCAAAATGATAGAAAATATGCGATCTATCACCCTAAAGTGCTTTTTTGACCTTTCCTATGTGATTTTACGATGCACGAGAAAGGCATTATCGCCGCTAGGTGGATTAATCTGGGTTTTTATTTGTTTTCACAACTAATGTAATTAAACTAGTCATCGCGTTAAGCTGGTCGCACGAAAAAAGTATTGAAAATACTCACAAAAAGGTGTGAAAAATTGCATGTTTCCACATTTTGATGAAACCAACGAACGATTTTGCGAGGAAGAACGCCTTATCGTAATTTATCTACACGCCCGTTTCAAATCACTCAGAGACTGAGTGAAATTGTATTGCCGTCTCTTTTTTCCCACGGAAATCTTACTCATTTTTCGTAAAAAGTGGAACCACTCAAATTTTGAGTAGCTTCTCTTTTTACGAAAATAGAGTAACATTTCCGTGGGAAAAAAGAGACGGCAATACAATTTCACTCAGTCTCTGAGTGATTTGAAACGGGTGTGTATAATGTACCAAGCGCCTCCACACGCATCCACTTACATACCAAAATATTGAAAATGAACACATGATATAGCGTTCCTTAATAATAATCAGGGAAATTATTATTACCAGCTGATAGGCGTTTTTCCTCCAGGTGATTTGAGGCAACAGAAATAGAGTACATGGAATTGTTATGTTTTGAAGATGTGTCTCTTTCAGGTATTGCTAGTGAATAAATGTTGTATCTTTTGTATCGAATATGGAAAATTGATGAACCGTTCTATGTGGTTGTGAAACTTGCTATAGCTTGCTAATAGTTATACGAGTTTATAAAATTCGTTCATAAGCATGAGTATGAATGGCAAAATAATTTTATAAGATCCGTTCAAATAAATAAATATATAGAAAATAATCTTTGGCTAAGCAAAATGTTACTCCAGTCATGTATAGCTAGCAAACTTGATAATGTGCATTTTACTGCTTGAATGGCCTTTCGTTTGGTATTGAATCAAATGTTAATCATTTTGGCCAGCTTTGCAATGCAGTATAGTTGATTCCATATTATAAAATTTAAATTGATAGTCTGATTAGAGACAGCAAATTGTGTAGACATACCGAATCGTTCGTAGCAGCTAAGCCCCTAATTTTCATTGCAATAATCATCGCACTTCCCACTTCCGTCGACCTTTTCCCGCTTGCCATTTCGGACACATAATCCGTCTGCAAATATGCACCAAATACACCGCAGCAAAAACAAGACATATTTGCTAGAATTTGCACACCACGATCTGCAATTGCTTTGAAAGCTTGTGGCCTGGTAAATGTACCGCTGAATTTCATATCTCTCTGAAACAAGGCAGAGCACTCTATCGATGTGGCTTGCTTCGGGATGCAATACTTCTTCCGTTGGTGTGGTTTGCTGTTTTCTAGATACCACTTACGAATGATAAGCACATTGGACAGCGGCTGCGGCAGAATATGTGATACAGACATATGCATGTAGTGATGAAAGGTGAATTCGATGCTGCTATACAATTTGCTTGTCCGGCTCTAGCAGCGTAGCGGTGCGATGCTGGTCGACTGTTGTCACTGATATAAAATTTATGAAATATGGTTTCTCCTCTTAGTGGGTAGTGGGTTTTATGCGAGTTGATTGTTAGCAGTCAAGCTTACTGGATGTTGTTCTAAACATCTAGGTTCATATTGTTCTGTATCTTTGGGAAAACTCGTTGTTATCAGTTCTGGTGAACATTTAACGAAAGTATTGAATTCGTTGGTCAGACCGCATTGTGCTTTCGTGCTGTTCGGTTCTTTTTTCTCTTTGCTAAAGAAAGTTTTTAATACTACCCGAAGCTATTTTAATTTCAACAATGCTTCTCAGCGTTATTTGTACCTACATATCCCGTTACGATCTTTGCTTGGACCCGTGCTTTCGTTTTATGTTGGACCCGTTTGCGGAAGTAAAATTCCGACAAGCGGTGGTAATCCTGCAGGGACATCGTTCTGGGAAAAAAAATCTCTTTGAAGGTCACGTCTCCAGGCTTAGCAATGAACATTAATAAAAACAAGAGGAAGGGGGACACTCTGCATTCTATATTTCCTTCTAAGAAACAAGGTTTCAATACTGTCCTGCCAAAGCGCGGAATAAATAGAAGGAAGCTGGAGACTTCAGATATTCCTTCTAACTCTAACATTGAAAATATTTTTTCTGCTATCGAACTGAGCAATCACTTCGATTTGATTCATGACGAAATTGAGCAAATCGAATCCACTTCTAGCTCAGGTGATTCATGCGAAGAAGCAAAGGATTCCGCTAAATGTGGTATCTGTTTTGGGAATGAGATTTTGAGTAACCTTCAAGGGATCAAGGTTTCATTCCAGATTACCAAGCAGGGTGACTGCCGCGTTTTGCCGTGATCCTTTGACGATCGCAAACGTCTTCCTCAGTATTTAACTGAGTCGATGAATGATTCTCATACCCATCCTTCTAACTGAACGATTGCATCACATGATTGATGCAATGTTCATAGCAAATACCCAAACTGAAGCTGTTCAGGTTGGTATTAAATTCACTCAAAAAAAACTGTTATTGGACTTTGTTTTAAAGGATCCTAATATTTTTTTGAAATTTTTAAATTGGAAGGCCCGCTCTTTAAAGAGCAAGGAAGATGAATTATTCAACTTCCTATCAGTTCATAATGTGCACATTGCCATTATAACTGAAACACATTTAAAACCTGGACTCTTCATCAAAAGAGATCCAAATTATTTTATTTACCGAAATGATCGCCTTGACAGCGCCTTTGGTGGGGTCGCCATTGTCATTAATAGACGCATCAAACATAAATGATATTCTTCGTTCGAAACCAAAGTTTTCGAAACCTTGGGAGTTTCTGTTGAAACAAATTTTGGACAATTCTCTTTTACTGTTGCCTGCTTGGCTTTCCAGTGTAATGGACAGCAAAGGTATTTGTTGAGAGCTGATCTTTTATTTCTAACTTGCAACAAATCCAAATTTTTCATAATTGGTGACTTCAATGCCAATCACTGTTCATGGAATAATGCTCTAAGCAATTCCAATGGTAAAATTTTATTTGAAGCTTGTTTATGAGGGATATTATACTATTCAATATCCCATTGGACCAATTTGTTTTTCTTCCAGTCGAAATCCTTCTACAATTGATTTAGTTTAAACAGATTCAAGTCAGCTGTGTGGCCAATTGGTAACTCATGCCGACTTTGACTCTGATCACCTTCCTGTGACATTTGAAATCTCACAAGTAGCCTTTAATAATCCAATCAGCTATACTTTTAATTATCATAGAGCTGATTACGATTTATATAAAACGTATATCGATAGGAATTTTGATTTTGATGTTCCTCTGTTCCTGATGATACCAAAAGTACTATTGATAACCCAAGTAACATTTTAAGTTTTATAACGCTCTTGAAGACCATAGTTTAATCCACAAGAGTGTAATAAAACCAACATAAAACCAAAATGTTAATGCTCTCGTATCTTTGACAATTTTAATTGTCGAACCCAGAGGAATTGCGATTCCTAAACGTGAAATTAAATTCAACTCCATTATTATTGACGACGGCACGGCAAATGCTGGGTAAAGCGTACCATTGGTACTTCGCGTACCTGAAGGAATAAAATAGACCCCATCTCGCGGTCCTTAGCCTCTTACCCAGCTACTCCTTTCCCTACCTCCCCGTGGTGCTGGCCGGGATACGAGCAACCTTAGGGAAGATCGGGTAAACAACCCCGGTGGGAACTATGGTCGTTGCTGACAGGGAAGGGAGGATTTGCTCCTTTCCGGAGGTGCTTCATGTTAGGGGCGGCTGATCATCGTCCGAGTGCCAGCGAGGGACTCTAAGTGAAACTGTGCACCATGGTCCACCGGGAATAAGGAGGAATGGTCCTACGAAAATTTAGGGGGCTGGTGTCAGGCCCTGCAAGCCAGCCTTTAAAAAACATAAACAACGAACAATCAACAAAAGAGTACGGACCGAAACCATCGGCGAAGACCACTGTGACGAAAAGGGACTAGCGATTGGAAACTCGGTTCGTGGAACTGCAAATAGCACAGCACCTACTTCCAACACAGCCTCCCGTATCGGTACACCTGGAGATCACCACTGCAGACAGAATCATAAATCGACCACGTTCTGATTAATGGACGGCATTTCTCCGACATTATCGACGTCAGGACATATCGTGGCACTAACATACACTCTGACCACTATCTGGTGATGGTTAAACTGCGCCCAAAACTATCCGTCATAATAGATGGTCTTGAGTTCAGTCGATACCAAGGTATCTCAGTGACAAACATGTTACTGAGATAACTTGCGTATTTCACAGCAAAAGGGTATATCACAATAGTCCTACAATCTGGACGCAGTGATCTTCACCCGACAAACGAGGATCCGTCATCAACAATGTTCGGTACCGACGACCGCCGCGGTACGACCTAGAGCGACTGAAGCAACCTGATGTCGCCACTGCATAGGCGCAGCATCTCGAGGCAGCGTTGCCGGAAGAGGGTGAGCTCTATGGGGCCCCTCTTGAGGACTGCTGGAATACAGTCAAAGTAGCCATTAACGACGCAGCGGAGAACAACGTCGGGTATGTGGGACGAAGTCGACGGAACGATTGGTTCGACGAAGAGTGCAGACAGATTCTGGAGGAGAAGGACGCAGCGCGGGCGGTCGCGCTGCAACAAGGTTCCCGGCAGAACGTGGAACGTTATAGACGGAAGCGGAGACAGCAGACCCGCCTTTTTCAGGAGAAGAAACACCGCCTGGAAGAAGCGGAGTGCGATGAAATGAAACAGCTGTGCCGTTCTCAAGAAACACGCTAGTTCTATCAGATGCTCAACGCATCCCGCAAAGGCTTCGTGCCGCGAGTCGAAATGTGCCGGGATAAGGATGGGACCATATTGACGGACGAACGTGTGGTGATCGAAAGGTGGAAGCAGCACTACGAGGAACATCTGAATGGCGCTGAGAGTACAGGCAGTGAAAGTCAGGGCAGCGGAGGAGATGACTACGTCAGTTCAGCGGACGATGGAAGCCAACCGTGGGGGCTGAGGAAGTTAAGGATGCCATCCAACAGCTAAAGACCAATAAAGCAGCTGGTATGGATGGTAACAGAGCTGAGCTCATCAAGATGGGCCCGGAAAAGCTGGCCACTATTCTGCACAAACTGATAGTCAGAATCTGGGAAACCGAACAGCTACCGGAGGAGTGAAAGGAAGGGGTTATATGCCCCATCTACAAGAAAGGCGACAAACTGGAGTGTGAGAACTTTCGAGCGATCACCATCCTTAATGCCGCCTACAAAGTGATATCCCAGATCATCTCCCGTCGTCTGCCACCATTATTGAACGAGTTCGTGGGAAGTTATCAAACCGGCTTCGTTGACGGCCGCTCGACAACGGACCAGATCTTTACTGTACGGCAAATTCTTCAAAAATGCCGTGAATACCAGGTCCCAACGCACCATCTGTTCACGACAGTATAGACCGCGTAGAGCTATGGAACATTATGGACGAGAACAGCTTCCCTGGGAAGCTTACCAGACTGATTAAAGCAACGGTGGATGGTGTGCAAAACTGTGTGAAGATTTCGGGCGAACACTCTAGTTCGTTCGAATCGCGCCGGGGACTAAGACAAGGTGATGGACTTTCGTGCCTGTTGTTCAACATTGCGCTAGAAGGTGTCATGCGGAGAGCCGGGTGTAACAGCCGGGGTACGATTTTCAACAGATCCAGTCAATTTATTTGCTTCGCGGATGACATGGACATTGTTGGCCGAATATTTGCAAAGGTGGCAGAACTGTACACCCGCCTGAAACGTGAAGTAATAAAAGTTGGACTGGTGGTGAATGCGTCAAAGACAAGGTACATACTTGTGAGCGGAACCGAGCGCGACAGGGCCCGCCTGGGAAGCAGTGTTACGATAGACGGGGATACCTTCGAGGTGGTCGAGGAATTCATCTACCTCGGATCCTTGCTAACGGCTGACAACAACGTTAGTCGTGAAATACGAAGGCGCATCATCTGTGGAAGTCGGGCCTACTACGGGCTCCAGAAGAAACTGCGGTCGAAAAAGATTCGCCACCGCACCAAATGTGTCATGTACAAGACGCTAATAAGACCGGTTGTCCTCTACGGACATGAAACATGGACAATGCTCGAGGAGGACTTGCAAGCACTCGGAGTATTCGAGAGACGCGTGCTTAGGACCATCTTTGGCGGTGTGCAACAAGACGGTGTGTGGCGGCGAAGAATGAACCATGAGCTCGCCCAACTCTACGGCGAACCCAGTATCCAGAAGGTAGCTAAAGCCGGAAGGGTACGATGGGCAGGACATGTTGCAAGAATGCCGGACAGCAACCCTGCAAAGATGGTGTTCGCTTCCGATCCGGCAGGTACGAGACGGCGTGGAGCGCAGCGAGCGAGATGGGCAGACCAGGTGCAAAACGACTTGGCGAGTGTGGGGCGTATCCGAGGATGGAGAGATGCGGCCTCGAACCGTGCATTGTGGCGTCAAATTGTTGATTCAGTGTTATCTGTTTAGATGTAAACTAAATAAATAATAATAATAATTAATTTTTATTATAAAAGCATGTTATATTTAACAATTTAAGTATATTAGCATAAGGAAATTAAAACTTGTGTATATTTATATGTGAGTGATTCCCGCTGAGACCTGGCCACTATGTGCACGAGGTCTTTGAAAATGCCTAAATTTATCACTTGTCATAAGACGAGTTATTACAATCCCATTGAATTCCACCACTTAATTGATTCTTGACAGATACGTATTTCGACCTCAACAGTAAGGCCGTCTTCAGTGTCTCGTACTTGACTACGACTAGTACGAGACACTGAAGACGGCCTTACTGTTGAGGTCGAAATACGTATCTATCAAGATACAATTATGTGGTGGAATTCAATGGGATTGTAGAAACTCGTCTTATGACAAGTGAAGACATTCCACTAAAAAGCTCAAAATAATTTTTCTTAACCTAAATTTTTGTCCATTTCAAAGCTTTCGGCGAGTTTATCCAAGTAAATTTTTTTTTCTGAAAGATGGATCTCTCGTTAGTTATATACGAAATCACTTTTATGGACCCTTCGATTTTTGTCAATTTTTGACTCACAAAAACTGTCATAACTCCAACATTTCTCAACCGATCTTAGAGATCAGCATATCGTTGAAAAGAACAAGAATGTATCCTTAATTTCCAATAATAAAAATGGAGCGGCAATTTATTTTTTAAAACTATTTTTCCGCTAGGTTCGCAAGCACCGTTTTAAATATCACTACATTGATGGGAAGCTTAGCTTATATTGAGCTTTGTGTCCAAAAATTTCAGGTGTATGTTTTTTTTGTCAAAAGTTATGTATGATTTACCAAGTTATTTTATTCTATACTATTCTACTCCAAATAGGTTTTGAAAATGAAGAGCATATCTACAACAGTATTTAATTTGAAGGGCTCAAAAGTTTGAGCATAACAGATCCGTATTCAAGTTATTGTATAAAATAATTCAAAAATTTTGGTATTAATGATTGAAAAGTAAGTTCTTCTTCTTCTTCATTGGCATTACATCCCCCACTGGGGCATTGCTGACCAGTGTTGGAAAAAAAAAGTCAAAATCTCAAAACTCATGAACGATTCAAACCAATCGTGAGTTGAATCGCACCCAACTCGGCACCTAAAAACTCATGGATGAGTTGAATCATCCCTTTCAATCATCGTAGGTTTTCTTTCGTTCTCGTTCGTTAAAAAACAGTGAATTGACGTTTATCGCATAAAATAATAGACACTCTCGCATGTGTAACCAATAAATTGCCCCTAAATTGATTTCAAACGCTTTTTGAGCCGAAATGATTTTTTGGCAAATGAGTGAAATGATGCGTTTTGGCATAAAAACTCAAATAAATATTTGGCTAGAATAGTGTATGAAATCAAGGAACTGATGTAGTAGTCTCATATTAACCATAAAAATAATGTTTTTCCGTCAGATGGACCTAAAAAAAAGTAATTTGGTAAATCGTACATAACTTTTGATAGAAAAAACATACACCTAAGATTTTTGGACACAAAACTCAATTCGCGAAGTCGAAGGTGCAGTGCATACAAACAAACAGGAGTGACAGCACTGAAATTTAGCATGGTGTAGTATAAGAAATTAAATTTAAAACACTTCCAAAAAAATGTATAACTTTAAAAACAAATTTACTTTCGGTAGTAGAAATTTGATAATCTACTAAATAAGCACCTTTGCATGAAAAATTTTTATTTTTAAATTACAGGCATACCTCGATAGTACGTACATTTTACCTCAATAGTACGTACAACAAAAAAATGTTTTTTCCGTCTAGTTTTCTAAAGGATTTTTGTTAAAATTTGAATATGTTTTGATCATGGCACATGCGTGGGGTCCTTCTTATGCTTCGTAATATAGTACATTTAGACCAAAACTGTTTGTATGATGCTGATGAAGTGGCAGCAAGGCTCACTTCCGACGAGATTCACAAAATCGAGCTTGTCTTGTCGCTGACAACGTCGCTGGCACCAAATTGATGTTCGGAAGTCGATTTCCACACTTCCGAACCATCTTCCGACATTGTGTTGGTAGCAAATTCAAATTTTGTTCTGACGTTCATGATGTCGGAAGTAAGTTCGGAAGTTTAACATCGGAAGTCGGAATACAATTTAGTGCTGGCGACATAATAATTTCACATCTGATTTAAACACCATTGTGAGCTTATAACGAATTTAGTAGTCAAACTTAAAAAACAACTTACCGTTAAAAAAAAACAACGTGTCATAAATGTTTGACTGTCTTACGTAACACAAATTATACTGTTATTTTAAACAATTAAAGGAACATCTGATACAGCTGGTTACATACTCTAATAGTATTATCAGCAATGATTTAGATTGTATGAGTATGGATGTATAGATGATTTTCTAAGATAGCAGAATAACTAGCCACTTAATTGAGCAACTATTATGTCTATGAATTATTTTATCTACCTAGAAAATTAGTTCCAGTTATAGAACCAGAGAATATTTTTCCGAGGACTGAATTACTTCCATCATGGGAATAGTGTTTCCTAAAACTGAATTTTCGATGTTTGGTTCAATTACCAAATTTGTTTAATTATCAAATTCAGTTTGCAGTGAGTTAAGTTCCAATTTATCAACTTGTCGGTGACAACATTTTTGTTGAGAAAAAAATTAGCCGCATTACTAAAATAAGGATAAACCAAATAATTAAATAGCATTTTTTTTTTGTTATTTTTGTTTCCAGATACTTATTTATTTGATATATAAGTTATGGTCTATTCCCAGTTCCTCCAAAAATGTATCCCTGGATTCCACTAGAGATTTTATCAGGAGTTCCTTCTAAGATTCCTCTAAGACATCTTACTGGAATTTCCGAAAAAGTTTCCCCTTGAGCAGCAGTTTCTCTCAATGGTTCTTCATGGGATACCATAGAAGTGTATTCGAAAATTCTACACAGGATTTCACTTGATATTCAATTCAGACCTGTGGGCCTATTTAAATTTTATCGGCGGTGGTGGGATAGATCATTTTAAGCTAGCGATGGTGGCGTGGTGGCGTTACGCCTCTGGAGATTGGCGACGACGTAAGTCGGCGTGCATCATTTTCATGCAATAAAAATTATCCGGGATTTATACGGATGTTCCCTTAGGAATTCCTCTGGAACTTCCTTCGCAAGTTTCTTCAGAATTTCCTAAGCAAGTTCTTCCAGGTATCCGTCAGTTCCAGGAATTCCTCCGGAAGTTTATCCAGGAGCTCTTCCGGAAGCTGCTCCAAAAAATCGACTGGGACTCATACGAGCTATTCCAGAAATTTCTCTAATTTTTTCCAATATACCCAAGATTATAGAAGATATTTCCTCGGTGATTTCTTCAGCATTTCTCTAAGGAATTTCCTTAGAAATGTCCTCGTCTCTTTTCCCAGAAGTTCCAACAGAAAATCATTCAGTACTTCTCATGTAAACTCCTTCTGACATTCTCGCTGGAGTTACTCTAAAAAATCCATTAAGATCTCTTCATTGATTAATTCGAAGTCTTACTAGAAGTTTCTTTCAAATTTCTTCAGAAACTCATGCGGAAGCCGTCGATAGTCACTTCCTATTCACGCCCCGAGAATTCTTTCGAAAATTCCAGAAAACTGTTCAGAAATCTCCCAAAAAATTCCCGGAAATTCCTTGAACAATTCGTCTGAAAAATTCATTTGGCTTTTTCTGCAGATATTCTTCCAAAACTTTCGTCAAAACTCTTTTGATATTACATCCAAAAATTTCTCTTGAAATTCCTCTGGAAATAATTCAAAGAACTCTCCATCCTGCCTTTCTTCAAGTACTTTCCCTAAAATTTCTACAAAAAATTATCCTAAAATCCTTTCAAGAATCTTCAGATATTTTTTTTCCAAAAATTCGCAGCAATATTTTAAAACAATAACACTGGAAATTCTGCTAGAAGCTCTCCAACTGTTCCTTCCAAAAATTCCTCCAAGAATTCTCCCATAAATTTCGTCAAGAATTTCCCCATAAAGTACATACTTCTAGAACTCCTCCAGAAATCCCTTTAGTACGCTCGAAAATTTCTTCAAGAAATCCCCGAGAATTCATTTCAGAATTTCTACCGAAATTTCTCAAGCTTTTCTGCAGAAAATTCCTCCAAGAACTGCTACGGGAATTCAACAAACATTGGAGATGGGTAAAGCATTTGTGTGATCAAAAATAATCTTCTTCAGCTAAATAACTAGTTTATTCAGCTAAAATTGTTTGTTGGGAAGTTACTTTTTCAGGAAGAATATCCAAATTAATTTTTGTCACGGGTAAAAATCCGTTCCCGGAAATGAGAAAATAATTCATGATTTCATGAATCCAACGTGTTTTCATGTTATGAAAATACACCATGAATATAAATCATAATTTCATGATTTATTTTCGCGTAACGCAACCAATGCGTTACGATTTGGTTGTTGAGCTTGAGCTGAGCTTGAACTTGATTGACTGCTCGTAGTTGCTACTCCATTATGACCAGATCAGCTGTTCTTGCACAGGGAACCAACAGATGTTTGCTTGGGACTAGCACACATCTTCAATGTACAAGTACTGGTGATCTTATTTGTTAGGTCATACTGGCGCCTGCCACGTCAGAATGCAAGTCAATGTAGGGAAGGGGAGGAAATGATGATGCAATCACTCGCCCACTGCAAGCCGAATATACCTCTGCACTTGCTACGAGTTCATGCGGAATTTGTTGGAATTTCTGGGTTAGGATGGAGAGGCAGAGGTCTGTCTTGGTTAACGAGCTGCCAATGTGATATATAGGAGAAGGTAACTGATGTAATTTCTAATTGGATGTAGGAAACGAGCTCTATAAGTTCATTTCCAATTCTAGCAGATTACTGTTAGAATACTCAAGTTGAAGGTATAGGAATAGTAATGGAAACGGTATGGAAAGTCCATTTTCAGACCTAGCGATTGCTAGAACATGAGAAATAAAGAGAAAGATACAAAGTAGGAGAATGGAACGGACCTGGGATTGAACCCACGACCTCCTGCGTATGAGGCAGAAGCAGTAGCCATATGACTACCAAGCCCGCTAAGCGGTACGATTTGGTTGTTGAGATCGAAAAATAAAAAAAAAATCATCAGGGGTTTTGAACTCGATTACACCGAGTGAGAGTCCGGCGTGCTACCTTTCAGACGTTCTCACTTCTTGGGAAGGGAGTGTTCGAAGTATAACCGGTTATGCATTTTGTCGACTGTTGAAGATTGCGCAGTACTATGAATAATGTTCCAGAAATCATGAAATATAATCATGATTTCATGAACTGGCATGATTCATGATTTCATGATTTTTTATTCATGATTGTGGGTATGCATTTGTTTCCGTGTGGGAGTATCCGAAAGATTTCCTGGAGCATTGTTTATTGTACAGCCTATTAAAAGTCAATCTTCTACATATTTGATTAGTTTTCACGAGAGAGCTGAAGAATTTAGGGTACAATTCTTTCGTTAAATCATAGAATATTTTGTTTTCAGTGTCTTTTTCACATAATTATATTTCTTCATTCAAATATATACAAAAATACATCTAATAACATAAACAATCGTAAGCTTTGGTTCGACATCTCTTGAAACCCGCTCTAAGTATTATAAATTACAATAACTAGCCTATATACGTTGTACATCGGTTACAATGAAGCTGCCTGTGTCAAATTCAATCATACGAATACCCGAATGTCTGCTCTGACTCTGAACACACGCGCTCGGAAAATTCAATCGAATGTGTAAATATTTACACCCTCACCGCTAGCACATTCCCAAACTTTGCCTCTGAACGCAATCCTACCGTCTCAAAAGAAGACGTTCAAATCCTACTCGAAACACCAAATTAAGCACAAACATTCCTCATTTTGCACGAGATGAGATTCCGATGTCGTCTGTGTCAAATTTCTATCGACTGACTTCTATTCTGACCATTTTGCACCATTACAACTACGCTCCTCACCACCCCAACGGTATTCGTAGGCAGCAGCACAAAAGCCCTAAATGAGGTAGAAATTCCTTAAAATTGTCAAAAAATAGATCATCAAAACGTAAAATTCTTTTTTAAACTCCAAAGATTTGTGTTTTTCTTACTATATACAGATACTCAAGAGAGTGAAAATCCAAAACTGTGCTCAATTATATAGAAACTTTTACTTGAGTTTCATAATTTTAGTAAAAAACACTATTATTAAATTGAATTGAAAGCATAATTTGTTGAAAGAAAAATATTCAGGCATATGAAAAAAAAATATGTGAAAAACAATATTGTTTTCTTTGAAGTGCTTATTTTTCAGTAGACATTTTTCTCTTTTTAATTGCAATACGGTTTGAAAATTGATTGACAATGCTTAATAACGAATACTTTTGATACACTATCTTAAACGTTTATGATTGAGTTACCTAAATTACTTGTTGCTGCTACCACCATCTCTTTCCTCAATGATAATTTCTGTTTTATTGTGAGTACTCTACATTTCAGCCCCAATTGTTTAGCACACACTTTCCACATAAAAGACCATTGTCGTCTCGTCCCGGAGAGCGAATTAAATAAAAGTTCCTATTGTAAAGCGATGATGTTTGTTTTGAAATTCAATTTAATTGCAGCCTTCCAGCATGGCATGACATGGATTGCTGTTTCCGGTCGTACCTAGTCGTCGTCGTCGTCGTCGTTGTCATCTCGCACAATTCACACACAAACTTGCTTCGTCTACAATTCCCGACTGAATTGCTCCAAAAGTTCTCCGCCGGACCGGAACAAATTTGACCCCGGAGCCACCGGCTGGGCTCTCTGCTGGTCGGTAAATTCAGTTGCTACCGAGGTTGTTCGGATGATTGTGGTGGGTATGTGGATGTCTGGACGACGATGGCGGCGGCGGTGCCAAGCTTTTCATTATCACGACACTGTACTCCAGGGTGCTGTGGTGGCCAACCAACGGTTCATTGTGGTGAGTTTGGGAAGATCAGGTTCAGTTGGTTGGCAATGGTTTCAGAATAGAAAGAAAACGAAAAATGTTAATTGGTTTGTGCTGGTATTTATTACTGAATAGTGGGAATGGTGTTATTGTCTTTTCTTGTGAATGAGTTCTCGTCGACATATGATTGTACAATGCTAAAATGGTGCAGATTTATTAGACTTCAGCTTGAACTGATTTAAGATTTTAATTGTTTTGTGTTATATCCACCTCATATTTAAACTCCGATGGCAAGGTAATGACTCATTCGCTGACTAAATAACGTCTTAAACTTTATCAAGAATTGTTTCATAACTCATCTCATGGTGACAAATTAATCTTGGATGGATTTGGGAGCTATTATATGATGAATAACTAGAACAATAACCCTGCTTGCAATGAATTGCATATTATTCTGCAACTCGGCCGTACGAAAATAATTTTTATTGCTGCGGTTTTATCGTCTAGCCGAAAGCGTCATTAGGCCGAAAGGGTCGTTTGGCCGAAAGGATCATTTGGCCGAAATGGTCATTTAGCCGAAAGGATCATTTGTCCGAAAGGATGATTTGGCCGAAAGCGTCATTTGGCTGAAAAGGTTGTTTGGCCGAAATGGTCATTTGGCCGAAAAAATCATTTGGGCGAAAGAGTTGTTTGGCCGAAAGGGTCATTTGGCCGGAATGATCGAAAGGGTCGTTTGACCGAAAGAGTAATTAGGCCGAAAGGGTCCTTTGGCCGAATAGGACATTTGGCCGAAAGAGTCATTTGACCGAAAGGGTCGTTTGATCGAAAGAGTCGTTTGGCCGAAAGGGTCATTAGGCCGAAAGGGTCATTTATCCGAATAGGACATTTGGCCGAATAGGTCATTTGAAAAGTGAGAAATTAGGAGTAAAAAGAGAGATGTTTCAATTCTCATTCCTCATTTCTCACTTCTCACTGTAAAAAATGAGAAGCGCGAAATGAGTAGTGAGACGTCTCTTCTCGTCACTTCGAGCTTGTCACTCTTTGAAGCGAGAAGTGATAAATGAGGAGTGAGAAAAGAGACGCCTCACTTCTCACACCTCATTTCTCACTTCTCACTGTAAAAAGTGAGAAGCGCGAAGTGAGTAGTGAGACGTCTCTTCTCGTCACTTCTCACTGTAGAAAAAGAGGAGCGCAAAGTGAGTAGTTCACACTTCTCATTTCTCACTTCTCACTGTAAAAAATAAGAAGTGAGAAATGACCCTTTCGGCCAAAACACCATTTCGGCCAAATGACCCATTCGGCCAAATGACTTTCGGCCTAATAACCCTTTCGGCTAAATTACTCTTTCGGCCAAACGACCCTTTCATTCAAATGACCCATTCGGTCAAATTATTTTCGGACTAATGGTCTGTTCGGCCAAACAACTTTCGGCCTAGTGGCATTCGGCCAAATGGCTTCCGGTCGAATGGGTTTCGGCCAAATGTCCCTTCCCCGTTACCAAGGAGCTGTCGCTAACAACCTGAGATATTATAAGCCTCCTCCTCCGGAAGTTCCTCCTGGAATTCATCCGGAAGTTGCTCCTGGAATTCCTCCGGAAGTTGCTCCTGGAATTCCTCCGGAAGTTCCTCCTGGAATTCCTCTGGAAGGTCCTCCTGGAATTCTTCCGGGAATTCCTCCTAGAATTCCTCCGGAAGTTGCTTCTGGAATTCCTCCAGAAGTCGCTCCTGGAATTCCTCCGGAAGTTCCTCCTGGAATTCTTCCGGAAGTTCCTCCTGGAGGTCCTCCGGAAGTTCCTCCTGGAATTCCTCCGGAAGTTCCTTCTGGAATTCCTCCGGAAGTTCCTCCTGGAATTCCTCCGGATGGTCCTCCTGGAATTCCTCCGGAAGGTCCTTCTGGAATTCCTCCGGAAGGTCCTCCTGAAATTCTTCCGGAAGTTCCTCCTGGAATTCCTCCGGAAGTTCCTCCTGGAATTCCTCCGGAAGTTCCTCCTGGAATTCCTCCGGAAGTTCCTCTTGGAATTCTTCCGGGAGTGCCTCCTGGAGGTCCTCCGGAAGTTCCTCGAGTTCCTCCGGAAGGTCCTCCTGGAATTCCTCCGGAAGTTGCTCCTGGAATTCCTCCGGAAGGTCCTCCTGGAATTCCTCCGGAAGTTGCTCCTGGAATTCCTCCGGAATTTCCTTCTGGAGGTCTTCCGGAAGTTTTTCCTGGAATTCCTCCGGAAGGTCCTCCAGGAATTCCTCTGGAAGTTCCTCCTGGAATTCCTCCGGAAGTTACTTCGGGAATTCCGGAACTCCGGAAGTTCCTTCTGGAATTGTTTTGTTTTTTAAGCAAACGAGAATTCTCAGTTACGTCTTGTGTTATATAACGATTGTAGTCCAACAATTCTAGTGGTTAGTTTTTAGCGTTAGATAGAGATTTTTGGCCATCATGGCCTTTTCAAGAAGTTAAGAAATGAGTAGCAGATACACCCAAACGGCAATTGTTAGATTTTCTAACAATTCTAAGAACCTACCTAAACCTGTATAAAAACTGGGAGACCAAACAATTTTGCACGCTTTTCATTCAATATTTGTTTGTGACCTTACATTTTTTTGTATAAGACTCTAACAATTTCGGATATTCGCAGTTCTTAATATACAGGTTTTGGTAGGTTCTTATACATAATTGTTAGCAAATCTAACAGTCGCTGATAAGGTGTTGCCTAGGTCGTACCTAATTTAATTCGCATATTGTACCAAAAACACAAAACTCAAACCAAAACTTACAGCAATCAGCGACCAGCTCCGTAAGCGATTAAAAACTGCCGTCATTGAATATGTTTTCACGTTGAGATCAGAAGGAGAAAATGCGTAAAACTCGTACATTGGTATATGAAACAATTGTATCCAGTGGGTGGTTGTTTGCGTCGACATCGATGTTTTTTATCGCACCTCAGCACCGTTTGCTGGCTGTGTGCATGATTATCCGGAATGGTTGATGCAATCAAAATTAAATCAACGGCACCGATGTGGTTGTTGTTGTCGTTGTAGTTGTAATACTGAATAAAATAAAATAAAAAGATTTTGGTTTCGAACGTAGAATATGTCGCATCTCTCTTATGAAAAAAAAAATGAAAAATAAACACGAAAGGACACGGACACATGATCACACGGAGAATGATAGAGCCGTTTAATTATGGTCATTCTGGATATTAAATTATACGTTGGGAATAATTTAATTAGTGGACGACGATTGAAGCGGCTCGGTGTGAGATAAAGCATTGCGCGAAAAAAATATTTATGATGTGTTATTATGGTGTGGAAGAGTATCGCACGATTGAGCAGGACAAACGTAACTAAATATGCATAGATTTTTTGAAAAGAGGCAAAAGTTACATTTGAATCTTAGGGAATCTATTCCTCGAATACCAAATAATGATTGGTAGTATCAGTATTGCCGTTACTGCGGTATGACACACTTTTGATGAATAGTGTTCCATTATTGTTCAAAAGCAATGGCTCGGAACTGCACCATCGGTGGGCAACCTCTGACCACGGACTAGTCGGATGGTGATACATAGTTGAACATGCCACTGAAAGGGATGGATTGCTAATTTATGCGGTTGACAGCTAATAGCTCTGCAAATTGATCGCGTGCTAATTCCGTGGTGATGTGTCATAATTTCTTTGGCAAATGCCTTGTTGTGGGTTTGTCGGTCTGGTAAATCAAATTAAACATCGAGTCAGGTTGTATGCTTTAAAGGCTGATAGCTTACAAGGGTACTGATAATTGTGGAAGAGTCGGTGGAAATAAAATTTATGGTTTGAAACACGTGAACATAAGATTAAAAATAGAAATGATAATCCAATTGAAGCGCAAAAAATGTTCAAGTGAATAGTTTAACATTAAATACTTATTCGAATATACTAAAGACATTCTTGGAACAAAAAAAAACATTCAGGAATTGAAACCAATTTTCACACTCAGTAGAACATATTTTTTATCATTTCCGACCATACCATGCGAAACCAATTGATTTCCGATAGCACGAGCAAAAATTGCATCGTTATAACTCATGCTATTCAACAGCCATCAATTCATGCATCCAGACGAGGGAGATTGATAAAAAATCGTCCATTAAAACAGTCTTGGTAACCGACAAAAAACTCCTCTTCATCGTCGTAGAACCCAACACCTCCCCATCCGGGTGAGCACCGTCAGAACTGTCTGCTTCTGACACCGGCAGCCATAACACTACACTGTCACCCGCGGTGGTGACGACCAACATCCATTCAGGCGTCCATCGTAAATGTTTCGGATAATCAATCATCACCGCCGTTTTCTTGTTTCAGCGTGTCCTTGTCTGGTGTATTTTTATTTTTTTTTTGTGAAATGTACTTTTTTGTGGTGGTTGGTGCTTCAAAAGCAATAGCGATAATACGCCTAGCAACAGTTGTGAACTTTCCAGCCATATTCACTAATTGGCGGCATTGGAATAGTTTCCTTTGATCGACGAAATTCATTCAGCATACATATTCCGAAAATATTTATTTTCAGAAAATGTGACATTTGGCTGTGAATCGAAAATTTATACTCTGTAAATTAGAACTCGATAAAGGTTTATCATGGTTCCATTGAATCCAGCTTTTTACGCTAGCTATAAATCTGGCAAGGGGTGATTCAACTATGACAGATGCTTATGTTTAGAATTTTATTGCATCATCCCAGTAGTCCTAAATTCAATATTTGTTCTGTCAATTTTTCAATCATCACGACTTTGCTCCTACATAATCACTGTAAAATGATTGAAATAATATTTATATTAATTATTCTGCATCTTAGATTCGAAAAAAATGCAACACAATTTTTATTCCTATTTCCCAGGTTTATGATATTTTAAGCAACAAAAACTCCTAAAAGCATATAATCAACACTATCTATCCATCCATAATTTTAATTGCATCGAAAACATGCAAAAATGTGTCGAAATCGATAAAATAAAATTTTAAGTCTATTTTCATTTCTTCTCCGGAATAGGCCTTCTTGATAAGTCATTCTGCATTTGCTTGTCATTCATAGACCCTTTGTTTATGGCATTTTTCGAAAGTAAACACGGGATAAGGCTTTTCGGGAGGGGAAATTTTCTCTCTCCGAGGTCCTTATTTTTGTTTAACCTTTGCACCAATAGTTGCGGTAATGTTCCAATAGTTGCGGTAATGTTCCAATAGTTGCGAATCCCGTATGAAACCAATGAGATTCGCAACTATAGGAACATGAATTACAAAATACCGCAACTATTGGAACAAAGCACCAATAATTGGAGGAACGTTTTTAGGAGGCAAAACTGGATTTTGTTGCAACTTAAACACTCTTCGTGCAAGGAAAAACTAAAGAGCTTTCGGATACACCCTCAAGGTAAGCAAAATAAAGTATAAATTTGGTGTAATCGATCAAACAGCATTGGAAGGTGCTTAGCTCCTCCACTGTTGGATCTTTTACCATATGAAGAGTAAAGTAAGCAGGGGCAGCAGCGACTATGTTCAAGGGCTTGACGATCGCTCCCCAGGCCATCTGCGAGCTGTAGTGCCTGCCTAGGATGTGGTTGGGTTTGACAGCTGCATGAATCCGCAAGTGAGCTCCACCAAAGCGACCGTGTGCCGCTCAAAACGCACAAGCCCAAGTCCTGGTGTTAGGTGGGACGCTAAGCAAACCTGACATAACGGCCCTCCGACGAGACAGGAGGTTTGCACAGGCCGAATAAGCCGCCTTCAAAAACAACCATTACGAACGACATAGAAGATATAATCGGCAACGAAAAGGCGACGAATAAAGGATCACGATTGGAAGCTTGGAACATGGTACTGCAAGTCGCTAGGCTTCGCAGGTTGCAACAGAATAATCTACGATGAATTACATCCCCGCAACTTCGACGTTGTAGCGCTGCAGGAAATCTGCTGGACAGGATAAAAAGTGTGGAAAAGCGGCCATCCGGCGGCTACCTTCTACCAAAGCTGTGGCACCACCAACGAGCTGGGAACCGGTTTCATAGTGCTGAGCAAGATGCGCCAACGCGTGATTGGGTGGCAGCCAATCAACGCAAGGATGTGCAAGCTGAGGACAAAAGGCCGTTTCATCAACTATAGCATCATCAACGTGCACAGCCCACACGAAGGGAGATCCGACGACGAGAAAGAAGCGTTCTATGTACAGCTGGAGCAGACATACGATGGATGCCCACTGCGGGACGGCAAAATCGTCATCGGTGACATGAACGCTCAGGTAGGAAGGGAGGAAATGTATAGACCGGTCATCGGACCGGATAATCTGCACACCGTATCGAATGATAACAGCCAACGATGCATAAACTTCGCAGCCTCCCGCGGAATGGTAGTCCGAAGCACCTTCTTTCCCCGCAAAAATATCCACAAGGCCACATGGAGATCACCTAACCAAGAAACGGAAAACCAAATCGACCACGTTCTAATCGACGGTAAATTCTTCTCCGACATCACGAACGTCCGCACTTACCGCAGTGCGAATATTGAATCCGACCACTACCTCGTTGCAGTACTCCCAGCTCACTCCCAACGGAAGTGCAACTAGGCGCAGCGTCTCTTGAAAATGGCTGGAGAGATATTCGATCCGACGGCGAATGTGAGTAGTTAGTTGAGGAGAAGACTGCAGCATGGGGGAGATTGCTGCAACACCGCACGAGGGCGAATGAGGCACGATACAAACGGGCACAGAACAGACAGAACTCGATTTTCCAGAGGGAAAAGCGCCAGCAGGAAGATCGAGACTGTGAAGAGAAGGAGCAATTGTACAATAACGCACGAAAGTTCTATGAGAATTTAAATCGTTCACGTAAGACCCACATGCCACAGCCCGATATGTGTATAAGGACATAAACGGGAACCTTCTTACAAACGACCGTGAGGTGATCCAAAGGGAGGTGATCCAAAGGTTGTGGCTGCACTACAAAGAGCACCTGAATGGCGATGTGGCAGACAACGATGGCGGTATGGTGATGCACCTGGGAGCACGCGCGCAGGACATACGACTTCCGGATCCGAATCTCCAGGAAATTCAGGAGGAGATCGACCGGCTGAAAAACAACAAAGCCCCTGGAGTTGACCAACTATCAGAGCTGTTTAAACACGGTGGTGAGGCACTGGCTATAGCGCTGCACTGGGTAATTACCAAAAATATAACTGAAGCTACACGCGCAACGCGCGCATATTTATATCTCCACGCTTCATGTTCCAGAAGCACGTGGAATGTTCTGGCACAGCGTAGCTCATTCTAGGCGTGCATGATGTTGATGATAATGATGATGATGATGATGATGATGATGATGATGATGATGATGATGATGATGATGATGGCGATGATGATGGTAGTCCATACTCATCTCGCCTCCTATGCTCTCTCATCGCTGATTGTTGCCGATGTGCACTGTGTATGCCGTTGTTGGTGCTATTTGCAATCGAGGAGCGCGAACACTTCGCGCTATCGGCGTTGGGCATGAATTCGTTCCCTTTCTTTCTGAACAGCAGTGATATCAGTTTTCAACATGTAGCATAGCGAATTATTGAAAAAGTTTGAAGACAAATGAGTTATCTCGCATATTCACCCTGTCATAATGAAATGAGTGGCAGACAAATGAGTTTTTTTCTCATTTCTGAGAAAGATTCCTGTGTGCTTGCCTGTGTGGCACTAAAATTGCACTTGGTGTTAATTATGTAAAGGCAATTGGCGAATAAAGGTTACATGAAGAAGAAGAAGAAGAAGCCGAAAAATGATATTTGAAAAAAAAATGCACGGGAAGCAGACGGATATTTTTGAAAAATCCTCAAAAAATCTAGGAGCATTATATTTAAAAACGGTTGCAGTACGGGGTTGAACTTTTTCTATATTGTTTAAAAACACATCATTTCGATTTTGAATTTTATTTTGTGATATTGCACTTTATACATAGTATAAGAAGAGTCCAACGTTTTTAATTAAATTGCTCCTAGAATTTTTGAGAGTTTTAAAATAATTTCCGCATGCATTTTTTTTAAATATCATCCTTCGACTTTTTCTTCTTCATGCAACCTTTTTTCGTCAATATCTAATTGATTTGAAAGCATCAAAGCAAGCTTGATATGAACAACAATGGAGAACTACCAAAAAATTAATCAAAGCAATCGTGTTAGCAGTCAAAGATATGTGGTCAACCATCACGGACTAGAGTAAAAGATTTTCATCAGGCTTGCCAAGCAGCATGATAATCTCCACAATTCCCATATGCATCCGAGAAGTATTCTCATCAGAATCCGAGAGGAATTCCCATCAGAATCCAAGAAGAATTTTCATTGGAGCCTCTGAAGAATTCCTTTCAGAATCATCGAATTATTCCATCCGGAATACAGAAGAACTCACACTGAATTCCTTTCGGTATTGTTGATACCCTTGGGAATCTGTGGGGTATGCCCTTCAAAATTCCTGAAGGATTCTCTTCAGAATCTCTAGTTAATTGCCTCGGTATTCCTCCAGAGTCGTTCGAATATTTGTTTCGTTTGTAGATTTGCTTCGGAATTCATTGACGATTTGTTTCAGAATACGTCGAAGATTTTCTACAGAATCCCTAGAATATTTAATTCGAAGTCTCTCGACATTTTGCCTCGGAATCCCTTAATGACTTGCTTCGGAAACCCTCGCCGACCGGAATCCCTATGACGATTTGCTTTGAAATCACTCGAGGAATAGCTTCGCAATCATTCAACGATTCGCTTCAGAATACATCGACGGTTTGCTTCGGAATTCTTCGAAGATTTAGTTTGGACTCCCTCGACGATTTACTTCGGAATCCCTCGATGAATTGCTTCGGAATCATTCGATGATTTGCTTCGAAATCCCTCGACGATTTGCTTCAACATCCCTTCGCAATCGCTGGAGGATTCTTTACGGAATCCCTAGAGGATTAATTTACTGTCCCTCGACGATTTGCTTCTGGATCCGTCGATAGATTGCTTAGAAATCCTACGACGATGTTCTTCTACATCCCTGAAACATTTGCTACGAAAACCCTGAACATTCACGTTGGAATTCTTGGAAGATTTCAGACGGAATCTCTGGAACATTTCCGTTGGAGCTCCTGGAATATTTCCATCGGAATTCCTGGAATATTCGAATATCGAATATCGAAGACAGGAAGAAGGAAGGAAGAAGAAGGAAGAAGGAAGAAAAAAAAGAATAAGAAAGAAAGAAGACGGGAGAAAGAAGGAAGGAAAAAGAAAGAAGAAGAGAGGTGCAGGAAGGTGGAAAGAAGGGAGAAGAAGAAAAAAGGAAGAAGGAAGAAGGAAGAATAAAGAAGGAAGAAGGAAGAAGGAAGAAGGGAGAAGGGAAAAGGGAGAAGGAAGAAAGAAGAATAAGAAAGCAAGAAGACGGGAGAAAGGAGGAAGAAAACGGAAGAAAGAAGAAGGAAGATTAAGGAAGAAGAGAGCTGAAAGAAGGTGGAAAGAAGAGGGAAGAAGAAAAAAAGAAGAATAAATAAGGAAGAAGGAAGGAAGAAGAAAAAGGAAGAAGGAAGATGAAAGAAGAAAGAAAGAATAAGAAAGAGAGAAGACGGGAGAAAGAAGGAAGAAAACGGAAGAAAGAAGAAGGAGGAAGGAAGAAGTAAGAAAAAAAGGAAGAAAGAAGAAGGAAGAAGGAAGAAGAAAAAAGGAAGCAGGAAGAAGAAAGAAGGAAGCAAGGAGAAGGAAGAAGGAAGAAGGAAAAAGGAATAAGGAAGAAAGAAGAAGGAAGAAGGAAGAAGGAAGAAGGAAGAAGGAAGAAGGAAGAAGGAAGAAGGAAGTATGAAGAAGGAAGAAGGAAGAAGGAAGAAGGAAGAAGGAAGAAGGAGAAGGAAGAAGGAAGAACGAAGAAAGAAGAAAAAAGAAGGAAGAAAGAAGGAAGAAAGAAGAAGTAAGAAGAATGAAGGAAGAAGGAATGAAGAATAAGGAAGAAGTTAGAAGGGAGAAAAAAGCGAAGAAAGAAAAATGAAGAAGAAAGAAGAAACAATTGAGAAGGAAGAAGAAAAATAGAAGCAAAAAGGAAGAAAGAGAATTAAAAAAGGATTAAAAAAAGGAGGGAAGAAAGAAAGAAGAAGGAAGAAAGAAGAAAGAAGAAGGAAACAAGAAGAAGAAAGTAGAAAGGAGAAGGATGGGGAAAGAAGAAAAAAGAAAGAAGAAGAAGAACGAATGAAGAAAGAAGGAAGAGGAATGCAGAAATAAGAAGAAAGAAGGGAGAAGACAAAAATAGCACAGAAGTAGGGAATAGGAAGGAGCAAGAAGGAAGAGCGAAAAATAAAAAAAGGAAGAAGAAAGAAGAAGAAGAGAGATAAAAGAAGGAATCAGCAAGAAAAAGATGGAAGAAGGCGTGAGGTGAAGAAAGCACCTCTCATTTTAATTTTTTTGCTTTTTTTGCTAATTCGGCCTAATGGCTATTCGGCCTAATGACCGTTTGGCTTAATGACAATTCGGCTAATGACTTTCGGTTAAATGGCCTGACACCGACAGCGATCCGTCACAGTGTGCGGGACCTAGCCGAGCGCTACAACACTTAGTCGCAATAGCAACAGCTATCAATTTGAGTCGTTGTAGTAATCACATGCTCTTCGACTCAAATGCTCTTCGACACTGTGGGCTACAACAGAAAAAAAACATGCCTCCTGAGCCGACGTTCTGATATTCATCTCATTACCACTAAGATAGAATGAGGTTTTAAATTGTTTGAGAATTTTTGAAAAGAAGATCAAAATAGAGAAAATAGATGAAGGGGCTATAGAACATCCCCCCCCCCTGGGCATCGGAGCTAATTACGCCAATGCCGCCGACTAACACGAACATCAATTGCAAGAGAGTTCATGGGGCCAGGCGGGATTTATCGGTGAACGCTCTACCACAGACCAGGTGTTCGCGGTACGTCAGGTAGTGCAGAAATGCCACAAATATAACGTGCCCATACATTATCTATTTATTCGACTGATACAATCGATCGGGACCAGCTATGGTAGAACGTGCACGAAAACGAATCTCCGGATAAACTGATACGGTTGATCAAGGCGACGATTGATCGGGTAATGTGCGTAGTTCGAGTTTCAGGGGCATCGCAGAGCGTTACGGCAAGGTGATGGTCTTTCGTGTCTGCTATTCAACATCGCTTTGGAACGGGTATTACGAAGGGCAAGAATCGACACGAGTGCTACGATTTTCACAAAGTCCGTCCAGTTATTTGATTTCGCTTACGACATACATATTATGGCACGTAACTTTGAGAGAATGGAAGAAGCCTACATCAGACTTAAAAGCGAAGCTTAACGGATTGGACTAGTTATCAACACGACAGGAAGAGGCTCAAGAGAGGACAATGTAAGCCACCCACCACTAGTTTGTATCGGCGGTGACGAAATCGAGGTGGTTGAAGAATTCGTGTGCAGAGAAATTCGGAGACGCATCATGAAAATCGTACGATCTTTGAACTTCGCAAAACACTCCGATCGAATAGAATTCGCCGCCGTACCAAACTGACTATCTACAAAATGCTTATTGGACCGGTAGTTCTCTACAGACACGAGACCTGGACGATGCTCGTGGAGGATCAACGCGCACTTGGAGTTTTCGAAAGGAAAATGCTGCGTACCATCTATGGTGGGGTGCAGATGGCGGAAGAAACGTGGAGGAGGCGAACGAACCACGAGTTGCATCAGCTGTTGGGAGAACCACAGCGAAAATCGGAAGACTGCGGTGGGTCGGGCACGTTACCAGAATGCCGGACAGTAATCCGGTGAAAATGGTTCTTGACAACGATCCGACGGGAACAAGGAGGCGGGAACAAGGTTGGCGACGTGCAGCCATGGACCGAGCTGAATGGAGAAGACTTCTATGCACTGCACAGGCCACTTCGGCCTTAGTCTGGTAATAAATAAATAAACCAAACTACGTGAATATTGTTGTTTCACTATTCAACATTGTTGTTTCAAATAAGCATGGAGTAGGTGTAAGGTGGAATACTTTTACTCCCTTGTAACTAGTTCGATTCTGCTTCTGTGTACACATATTACGTAAGCACTTATGGAGGGAGGGGGGGTCTGTCGTTTTCTTACGCCTCATATAAATAAAAAATCATTTGTATGAAAAAAAATCTTACATGGGGGGAGGGAGGGTCGAAAAACGCAGAAAAATTGCTTACGTAATATGTGTACGACCCCTGTCACATTTTCCTATATTGTTGATGTCATCGTAGTGTCAATAAAGTAGTTTCGTAGCATTTTCGAAAGTAAAAACAACCATAAACATTGTTGTTTACTGATGTAATATATGACAGTGACAGCCAAAAAGCATGGTTGAAACAAATATGTCCGATAGTTCAATTGAACGACTCTTGAGAAAGGCCAAAACCAATCGGCCGAAACGTCGGAAACATATACAAATAATCGTTCTTAATTCAACAGACTGAGAAAGCCAAAATTTGAATAAATTAAATGTTTTTTTCTCGACTCTACGTCCAATTTTGAACTCAATAATTTAAAGTTTCAGAAAAATTCAATAGTAAATTACCTTGATAATTCTATGTGTTTAGCTAAAATGCACTTGGGTCACTTTTTTCGCGTTTTTTATTTTACGTGACTATTTCTACGTGGATTTTGGAATATTTTTACGAGGATTTCCAACAGAGATTTTTTACGCGTTAAAAATGCGTGAAAATTGCGAAAACCCGATTTTCGTTAAAGTAATTTTTGCGCAGATTTCTGGATAATTAGAGATAGCATATTGTCTGGAAACAACAAAGGAAGGTAAACTAATGCTATTCGTTGCTTCGAGAAACAATAATAAAACATTTATTCTCTTCGCGTACAGAAATAATAACAAATATAATTAAAAACTTTCATCAAGAAATCACTCTCGAACAACATTCGAAAGCTATAAAGGTGACGAGCGTTTTTCAAATTAGTCTTTGGTTTTTCATTCGACTTGAGTCGTTTTCCAGTGTACTATCGAGTATCCATAATGCCAAAACATCTCGATATTCTTGTACCTCCCCAAGCATACTCGAACGATAAATCGTTTTCGAGATCGAATCGAAAGCCGTAATGCCAAACATGTTCGACTTGACAAAATTTCGTTCTAATCGCGATGCGCAATGCCCTGCTTGCACCCTCGTTCGTCGTAAAAAGTACAACAATAGCGAAAAAAAAAACCCGTTGTCATACACAACGGAAGCAAGACTGCATGAGTGATTTAGGACGAAGTAAAAGCTAAAATTGCAAAGGTATTGTACCATGCGTCTCCATCTGACATATCTAACGTTGAGTGGTGATGGTGAGTGTAAAGAGAAGTTCAGGGTCCGTTGCGCCACTTCAGACCAGCCAGCAATTAGGACGCTTGTTGCAATTCAGGTTTTCAAATTATTATTTTAAATATTAGTGTTATATGTTTTCTAAGCAGAATCTATTTGATTATTAACCATAATTAAATAAATTTAAACAAAACTTTTGGCCAGACAATTGACCTGAAACAAAAAATAATTTGAGCAAACAAAAAATTCAAATATTCAAATGAATCTGCGGTTATTTAAACGGATGAGTTATGTCATGTATACATTTTTAAGAGATAAGTCAAAAGATAAAAAGGTAAGTGTTTAAGTGGCGCTTGATTTAAATTATCCATGAATTTCGAGTTTTCCTATCATTGGAGAACATTCATAGAGACATAAACACAGCAAATCAGTCGAAATCACTTCATATCCCAATCAAATGGATGCAAAATATGTATGTTACTTCAGCGGAATCATAAAAAAGAATAAGTTAAAAGGCAACACACACCCAGGTTAAAAACTTCTAATATTGTGAACAAATAATCGTAGAATTTTACACGGTTTTAAAGTAGAATTTTGCAAACGATAAAGCGGCAGTCGCCAGTTGATCTCAGTGCCACCTACAATGGAATGCACAATAATCCGTCTGTTTCTCAAATATACGAAAGATTTGAAAAAAAAAATCGATTTTTTCTGTGCTGATTAGGAAATCAGTTTCTAAAAATCAGGGCGTACAACACTCAAAGATTTTCTTAAATTGTTTTTTCCTGAATTTTATTCAGAGCACAGAAACCAATGGGTTACTTATATATTCATCAGCAAAAATAAAACTAATTGACTTCGTCCTAGTATTTATCACATTCGCTGTTTGCATAAAATAAATCCAAAGCACAATGGCGACATTAGACGAAACTGATGGAACGAGTCAGAACAGTGTTGGTTTAGTGTGACGAGTGTATGAATGAATATTAGTCATTTGAAGCATGACTAAGCCCATGAATACGATATACAAACCGTATACTTTCAGTTCCACTGATGGTTGGTCTGTTTTGATTTTTTTTTTCGTTTCGTCAGAGTTGAAAGGTTTGTAATTTATCGTCACCCGAGACGCATGGTCATCGATAATAATCCCAACGATGATTGATAGGTTTTTCGTTGTCGCCAGCGTCGTCGGGATCCATCGTCCATCCGTCGGTGGTCGTTGTCAAGTGGGGTGGTGCAGATAATCAAGCCGCGTAGAAATGCAATCAGCGTTTCGTTGGTTGACATGGTTGGAAAATTCCAGGCAGAATTCCAGCGACATGATCCGTGCGGTATTTGTGCATGAGTAGGAGAAATATAAATAATAATGAGAAATTAGCAGCGGGTGAGGAGGCTCGGAATCAAATTTGATCTCCGCATGCAATCACATTCGAAACCAAAGTATGGTTCGGGTCATGATGATTTATTGGATTACATATAATACAATCCACGAAAATATTTTCAAATGGTAAATCCAGAAAGATTGATGCATACCTTCGATGCTTGGAAATGATGCCGAGTCTAATGTTGCGTTCGTCTCGCCATCTGTAGTAATGTAACCGAAGAGTACCTCGTACTTCATAGTTCAGAAAGCAGTACAGCAACGATACTACTAAGCCCTAGAAGAAATAAAAAACCTTATTAAAAGTAACAATTTGATGCACTGCCGTGATTCGCATAAGAGTCCCATGTCGATTTTTGACGATTTTGATTTTCTTCCAGAAATAATCATAAAATAACCTCATCTTTACGAAAAACTGATAAAATAATTGGCTTTGTTCTAGAAATTTGAAAATCAAAACCCACTTGTATTGTCCCATCTTGCTATTTATTCGCATAACAGTCACATTCCTGATTTTGATACGTTTTTGCAAAAAAAAAAAAAATATGATTATTGTCCTTTTAATAATTCCATAAAAATGTAGGGGAACTGTTCCACTTTCCATCTCACTGAACATATATTCATCTCATCGCAAAACAAAGAAGTACAGCACCAATCTCGTCGCTTCTTTTTGCTAACACGCGTGCTCACCGATGAAAAAAATCACAAAAATATGAAACAAACCAAATTCCTTTTCATTGCTTTGTTTTTGATGGGATGGAAATATGAGCTATGGGATGAAGTGCCGAACCGTTCCCCTATACAGATAAAGAATGTTATGCCAAATTTTCAGAAAGATTACAGGTATTATCAATTTATAAGATTTTTTTGTATTTCTCCATGTAAAACGAGTTTGAAGAATTGAAAGGCATAACCAGTATTTTGCGCTCGATAATGGCGGCCGAGTGAGTGCCCTTTTGACATTCAAGAGGTAGAAAATATTTACATATTTCAATTACAGTAGGCCTTGATTCATTGAAAAACATTGGCACTCACCCGGTATCAACAATTAAACAAATGTCAAGTATTTCTTCTATGTTGTTCAAGGAATTGGTACTTTTTTCATCCTTTTTTATAATATTCTCTTTTCTAGGAATGAAACCACAAGAAATTGACAAATCAATGGTGATTATAATATGTTTTTCCAAGGGAAAAGAAATTTGAAACCGGACACCTGCGTGACATGAGGCGATAGCCAGGTAGTATCAGGCTGGGTTCACAACGCTGGATGCATTAAAATAAACTCCGTTTCCCCTATCCAATCGCCTCCGGCCCCCAATCAAGCAATACTTTAAAAGGGGACTTTTAAGCATTACGCTCAATGATCTGCGTGCACACTGCACATCGACACATCTTGTACTCTCCCCTTTCCCACTGACTGTGCGCAATAACATTCCGACAGATACTGCCACAATACTCCTCAAGCAGAGCGGCGGAAGTATCCTTACAGCTGCTGACTGACACTTACTGATCCTTAGACCTGTTACAATTGACATGCTACGAACCATTAATAACTGCATAAAGTCATTGTGCTGATATTTGTCACGGGGTTCATTAAAGGGTTTCTATCACTAATTACCTACATAAGGTCGAATTTGGCCTTTTTCAACCTTACAGTGAGGTCCTTAAGCCTTAAGTCAGTCAGGATACTTTCGCCGCTCTGCTTGTGGAGTATTAGGGCACAGATGCTGCCAGAACGTTATTGTGCACAGTCAGTGGGAAAGGTGAGAGTATAAGAGATGTCGATGTTCACGTAAAGCATTGAGCGCAAGTGTAAGTATTGCTTGATTGGGGGCCGGCGCTGCGGCTTGATCTTGTTGATTGACTTGTTGCTTCATTCCTAGAAAATAATGAAATTTACCAAAAAATACGAGAAAGGCAAAAATTACCAAATGGTGGAATAACGTAAAATAAATACCTGACATTTGTTTGTTTGTTGATACCGGATGAGTGCCAATGATTTTCAATAAATCAAGGCCTACTGTGATTGAAATATGTAAATATTTTCTACCTCTTGAATGTCAAAACACTCACTCGGCCGCCATTATCGAGCGCAAAATACTGGATTACTCAAGTTGAAGAAAACTTCCATGGGACGCTTATGCGAATAGGGGCAGTGCAACTTTGAAATAAAATGTGTTGACAAGAAATGTGGGCGATACTTCAAACTGCCATTGTTAGATATGGTTGCGAAATTTTCTTCGTCAACATTTACATTACAAATTTGATTGTCTCATACAACAATCTAAGCTCTAAAAAAAGAACTTTTGTTCGGGAAACAGATTAAAAACGAAAGCATCAGAGAGCATCTCCAGGAAGATTACAATCGCCCAATGATCGCCCATAATGCTACATCAATCTCATTCAGGTTCATTTTTGTAGTTTAGAGAGCCATTTTACAGATAAATCAAGTAAAGTTGAACGTGATAAATCGATTTTTTTACGGAATCAAGCCTGAGGTCCGAGCATTCTCTCGAGTAGCACAAGTTAGACAAAAACGGTTGCAGCAACTTTATTGTGACTGAATCTGATCTCATATAAGTTACATTAACCTATGTGGATCATTGTGTGCTACTAGGGCTAGTTCCACAATGAGCTTGGAGATATGGAGGTATGAGGTATGGAGCTAATTTAGCTAAATGTTTTCGTGCTGAGAAGATCAGAACATTGTACCTTGCTACCCTAGACGTCTAGTGCGTCGACAAAAAAAGCTTAGGGGAACTGGGGGTAGGACGCCCACGTTAAGGAAAATGCCATTTTTATCAATGAAAACCACCATTTCAGCCAGTTTTCATTAGCGCATACTGAAGAACAGCATATCTGCGACTGACTACCGATAACAGATATCTAATTGTCCATTTTATTGCACAGAAATTTGATTTTTAAAAAGCACCCGAAAAAAAATGATTTTGAAACCATGCGGGGTGAGATGCGCCAGTGGATGGGTTAAAACGCGCATGTGCTTATCGTACTGATTTTCATTTTAATTGCCTACATTAAGGCAATTAACCGAATGTTTCAGCTGTTTCGGTCATACGAAATGAGCATGGGCGTAATGCCCCACATCGACCTCAGAAGTTTGAAGGCCCATAAAATCGTTTTAAAACCATTTTTGACGACGATTTCGTGTGGAACATAAAGAACACGAGTAAGCAGCATGGCTCATGGCTCAATTATTAATTTATCAATGTATAACAGCGACAGAAAGACTAAATTCCACCGAGCTAGAATTGCATCAAAACACGCAAAAATCGTTTTTTCGAGTTTTTCATGTATAACTAGAGAAAAATCATGAAATATATGTATCCAATGGCAATATTTTTCATTGCTTTATCGTATAGACTATTGAAAATAATCAAAATGGGGATATTTAACCTTATTCAGGGGTGGCGCGTTTTAACCCCTATGGGCGTTCTATCCCCACTTCCCCTACCACAATAAAAAAAAACCCTCTGAACAGTGCTGTGATGTCCATTAAATTGAATTGAATGGAAAGTATCGATACTAATATCAATGTTTTCAATATCAAAAATATAGAACAGCAATTTGAACTAACTCTATGTATAAACAAACGTACATAAAAGTAAAACCAAACTTTTCAAGATTCCTATCATTCACACCTTTCTGCGTCGCCTCGGAAAAACAACTTTGATTTTTCCTGTTCAGACTTGAAGCCGAAGCTATTCTTTTACAACAAATCCAATCTCCTGACACCAACCAACCGGATATTATCTCTCTATTGAATGTTTTCAATTTTTCATTCCGATATTCATTCGCCCCGTACCGACTGAATTCAATTGCTTTCCACGTGCTTTCACATACGAGTCTGTCAAATGCAATAAATGAAACTGTCCGCCCACCTTCTTCGGTGCATCTCCTCACCTGCGTACTCAACAGCACAGCCCTGGTGACCGCAAAAATCCGACTGGCAACGCCCTCGTGCGGTCCGTAGATGACCACCAGATAGGTGATGCCCAGAAGCGGAATAAGTACCAACAGTGCCTTGGATGCTTTCCGGTACTGTCTCGTTTCGACCGTGTTGGCCGAACGGAGCTTGGTGATGAGGACCTTTCGATTCCAGCAAACGAGCAGAGCAAGAACGAATTGGAAACTCGATTAAAACGGGGCTACGCCGACGACGGTAGCGACTTCCAATGTCGCTGTTGCTGCGGACTCCACACACTTACCCACATAATTCGCAGTAGGAAGATGAGGTTGATTACCAGCACGGCACAGGATGGGCCCTGAATAATCCAGTCGATGTGAGATTCCCGCATCCACGAGCACTCAATCTGCAGCTGCGGGGGATAAATTTTCTGAATCAACGGTATTATCATTAATATTTAAAACGAGGGATTTCTGACCCTGTCCGACGCACATGCTTACCTTATTCGGATGCTCCGGCATCAGGTCGTATGGGTAGAAGGACTTGGCGATGGCCCACGCTGCGACAAAGATTAAAGGGCCTCCTGGAACAAGAAAGTAAAACGGAAAATATCATTTTTAATGCCGTAAGGTGTTTTGGGGCTATTGAATAACATCCATGAAAATCATATTATGTGTAAGCTTAGAAAATAAGTCTGTACTCTAATTTTCGATTGATTGAAACAAGATCTGCCACTATTAATCAAACTCAATACTCGAAATATACAGATTCGCTTTGAAACTCCATGAATGGAACTTTTTTTTGAACATCTTAATAAATTCATTTGAGCACCAGTCCATTTCGTGCGAAAGTTGGAGTCACCCCGGACTCCCTATAAAACTTTAATCGGAAGCTTGCAGAAAACGTCACTCTCAGCCCAGCCAAATGGAACGAAAGCGACGGACACTGGCATTATTTCACTTGACTGGCCGGGCTACTCGTTGGTTCAGCTGTTTGCAGTAATAGAATTAATTTCTGAGAGCACCCATTCGTTTGACGACGCTTTCGCTTAAATAGTTTGCGACAGATCTTTGCCAGCTGAGCTAAGAAAAGATATCCAATAAAAGTTCAATCATTAATCTACTCGCCTCGTCTAGAAAACTTTTCCAAACGAGCCGTGAGTAACATACGATTGAGTAAGAAGGTTTACCGCCAGTTGCGGTTTGATAATTCTGTTATCCCTAACGACAGTAAGTTTCTTTGTGCACCATAATCCGGGATGAAAATATACGTACATTCATTTTCATTCATGTTTGGAATAGGGTAATTCGTCAAATGTTGAACGCCTTATTTCTTCGCCTATTTTTGAACCCACGTGCATTTCTTATGGGTGTTCATCAATAGGCGAAGAAATAAGGCGTTCAACATTTGGCGATTTCCTATAGTTCAATCAAAGTTAATTGCCTCGAGCTCTATATGACAGACAAAGAAAAAAAAAAGTTAATTGCCTATTCCCGGGGATTAAACCCCCCGGCTTGGACGTTAATTTACAATCTTATGAGTTTTCATAAGATTTCCTATAGTTATGTTTCAAGAAAACCTCCTTTCACGTTCTGATTAGCTAGTAAATGTGCTACTCTTAGGTCTGCCAAAAAGGGATGAAATATCACAATGAGCAACAGCAGCATCGCGCAGCAGTCCGCTAACTCAAGTCATTTCAGACATCGTCACTCCAGACGGTTTTTCCGCTTCTCGGTTGAGCAATTCCCAGCCAAAAAGCAGCAGTATCATCAGCACAGTCACAGCCAGCACTTGCGAACCTTCATTTCGAGCGTGCTTCTGCTCTGATGTATGTCTGCTCTGCTACACACCCCAAAACACGTATCACTTTTGAAATACTTCAATGAGTTAAATAGTACCCGCATAAAAAAGAACCATAGAGGTTATCGAATACATGTTCAATATATGGGTCATTCCATACCAAGTGACCGAACCACTTGCAATCGACTTACACCGATTTTTACCAAATTTTGTGGATTTGTTTATCTACCGATTATATGTAAAAACCCAAATTTATTTGATGATTGGACAACCCCTCGGCAAATGCGAGCACCCCCCGTTTTTGACGATTTGTAAAAACCATATTTTTGAACGACTCATATCTCGGACAGTTTTAAAGCTACAAATAACTTCTTTTTATGCATTTTGAAAAGAATTATTCAAACTTTTTGAGAAAAATATCGATTTTTAGTGGCAGTGTTGCCATCTGTATTGTTTTTGCGTATACAATTGTATATTTTAAGTATAAAATTGTATTTTTCTGCCAATGAGTATATTTTTATTTGAAAAATAACACCAGAATCGTGTTCTCCAGAGAATTTTGCATAAGAAACACTCGAAACCCCAAGGTATTATGAGCCGTTCTCGAGTTATAGAGTTTTGAATGATATATGATTCATATGGAACTTATCAATCACATAAGATTTTGTTATGCATACCTAACCTTTACCCTTTTTGCAAGAGTGTTTTTATGGAATTGCCAAGAATTCAAAGATATTGTTTTCTTAAAAGAAATTGTAAAACATGTAACTTTGAATAGAAAATAATGTACTTGGCAATGTATTCACTATGAAAGAAATAGCTTTTCTGTATTGTTGTAAAGCGTACTATTAAACTATTAGGGGCCATCCAGAAACCACGTGGTCATATTTTACTAAAACATATGGTTAAACCGATCAATTTTGAAGATGGACAATTTCAACTGATTCAAAATCAAACTAAACCCAGCATGGAAATTATAAATTTTCATGAATTCGAACATTTTGATGATGTTATCATGTTGTAATGTGTATAGGGTGGTCTAACCGGTAGTACCGAAACCGATAATACCGGTATTACCAGCCAATTTTGGATACCGAAAATACCGGTATTAGAGACGGAAAATACCGGTATTATCGGTATTTCAAAATTTGCTGTCAGTATAAAAAATCTCGAATAATGTTCACCTACTTATATCAGTTCTAGATCAACATTTGAAAAGGGCGGAACAGCCAAAATTTATTCCTTCTGATTCTTCGTCTACATATAAACCTATATATGTGGATAAAGAATCAGAAGGAATAAATTTTGGCTGTTACGCCCTTTTCAAATGTTGGTCTAGAGTTCAACTGCCTTTAATCGCATATCTGTCCCATATAAACAGGAAATCCAGCATAGATGGGTCAAGCAAGCAGTAAAGACTCACCGAGCAAAAAATACAACAAATAAATGCCCGCATAAGTAACTTTACCCAAGTAAGCATCATTGACGACGTTTACGCTACCACAAAAATCACTCAACATCGTCATTAATCATACATGTTGCTTCATTCTCTTAGCCATCTGTCAAATTGCGAATGACTTTTTCTTTAATGAACATTGTTGATATCGTTGAGAATTTTCCCGCAATGTATGAAATTGTAAAAAAGGTACGAACCGTAGTAGTTCTTTTCCGGAGATCACCTGTGAAAAACGATTTTCTGCAAAAATATGTCCGTTCTGAATTCGGAAAAGAATTTGAATTAATGGCTGATGCCATGGCACGCTGAAATAATTGAAGCCCTCGAACTTGTTCAAGCTGTTCTGGAACTGCTCTGTGAATTCTGCACTCTATATGAAGCCTGAAGCCAACGTGGCGTTCCAATTTATGTTGGAACTATTATCAAATCAAGCCACAATCAATGTCCGCCACTCTTTCGATGCTTTTAAGGAATTTATTTGCATTTTTGAATAGGGACACGGCAGGTATTTCCGTCCTTCGTCATAGGGGCTAAAACCATCGAAAGGAACGTCCTTTAGCTAGAACTCCACTATAGCAGAACGTATCTCCTGAGCTTACGATTTGATACGGATGAGTTTGTCAAAAAAGTTTCTCTTTTATTGGTTTACGAGACTATGACGAAAAGACGAAAATACCTGCCTAAACCATAATTCGGCCGTGAAGCAATTAAGCAATTTTGGAATTTTCTTTGAGGCATCCAGAGCTACTTTGATTAAGCAAGCGTATGGGATTTTGAAGCGTCAAATCATTCCTTATGCGATCGTGGAAACCGAGACAACGACCATACCTGACGATCGGTATGAAGAAGATGCCTCTATGGATGTTTTTCTAGTTTAGAAGAACAACTTGTGAAGAGACTGTAGCAGAGCAAAACACTTGCGTTGCTGGTGGCGAATATGTTGACGTCAGGATCCTTGCATACAATCCGTAAGGAATTCTCCTACAATGAATCGGAAGGGATTAAGGGCAAGTATTTGACACTGATTTTCGACGGTCTTGGAACCATTCGTCCTACTTCGGTTGAACCTGAGAGGGCATTCTCAGTAATTGGCAACATTGTTTCGCTTTGCCCAGCTCAACAAGCAATGATTTTAACATTGGAGTTTGCCAACAAATATTGCTTTTCATCCAAAAGTCTTCCTGAAAGTTTCACAAAAAACGGTATTCTACCGGTATTACCGGTATTGACTCCATCAAATACCGAATACCGGTATTTGACAAAAATGGCCAATACCGACCAGTCTAAATGTGTATCGGGTATTAGGATATTTAGAACTCGTTCACCTTCGATGAATCAGGAGGATACAAAAAAATGTGGACTCGCGAATATGTTATAAAAATAATAATGAAATTTAATAAATTCAATGAATCTTCAAAGGAAATTCTTCTAAATTTCCAATGGAAATTTTTTCGTTTTGCAAAAGAAATTCTTAGACACTTTCAGCAGTTTTTTTAATTTCCAAAACAAATTATTCGGAATATGCCAAAATATTTCCGATGGAAATTCCTAAAATTTTCCAGTAGAAAATCGAAAAAAGTTCATCACCAGTAATGAATTTCCCGAGAAAATTCCGATCTTTTTACAAGTGAAAATGACGAAAAAATTGTACTTTTGTAATGAATTCCTTAAAAAATCCTTAAAAATTCTAAAAAAAAAATCAAAATTTTAAAGATTTTCTGATGTGAAAATTCCTTAAAATTTTCTTAATCATTTCCTGTGCATCTTTGCATGGTAAAGACTTACAGCAATGTTTAGCTGAACCTACAAAGAAATCAAAATTACTTCCCGAAGAAGAATGAATTCCCTATGAAATTTTGGAAGAATTTATGGTACAAATTAAAAAAAAAAACCCCAGATTAATCCACCTAGTGGTGATGGTGCCTTTATCGACCTTCGTAAGATGTGTGCTTGAAAAAGATGAGCTAGTGGCTAGGAGTAAAAAGACAAATTTCTTTGTCCGTTCTATGAAAATCAGATTATTTATGGCAAAGATATTGTAGATCCAGTTGAAAACCGAAAATCATATTTTGTCCCATTTCCGGATGTCGCAACTGTATCGCGAGTGGTGCCCGACTATGGCACAGTTGCGCACTACTCGCGATGCAGTTGCAACATCCGGAAATGCGAGAAAATGCGATTTCGCGGGACCTCGGTTCGGTTTTCAGCTTGATCTACAATATGCTAATAAGAATTTCGACATTTTTGTTTCCTTTCCCAATCTTTTTGACGTACATAACCCTTTTATTTCACCCAGTCATATATTTTAAGGATATCACTTTTGGATGTTAGTTGAACTGAAGCTCCGACTACACAAAAAGAAAACGAAAATGTCATTCCCATCACGCGAGCGGAGGACAATATTTGTTATGATATAAATCTCATGACCGTCTTTCTGCCAAACTCTCGTATGAAGTGGGAGAGACAGAGACATCATCTCAGTTCGTCGAGCTGAATCGATTGATATATAACACTATGGGTCTCCAGGCCTTCTGTAAAAGTTTGGTTTTTGGAGCGAACATACAGTCTTTCGTATAAAAAGCCTAAAATGGTGTTTCGGCCATAACTTCCGATCCCATAGTCCGATCTAGCCAATTTTCAATAGGAAATAATGAGACAAGATTCTGTGTCGCATGCAACTTGTTGCGTGTGAATCGATTAAGGTTAGGTGTCCGAAAAATAGGTGACATTTTTTGTGATTTTTATGAAAAAAGATATTTTGGTCATAACTTCCGATCTTATAGTCCGACCTGTCCAATTCTCAATAGGAAACAATGGGAAAGGATTCTGCGTCGAATGCAATTTGTTGCGAGCAAATCGGTTGAGAATAAGTGCCTGAAAAATGAGTGACATTTCTTACGCAATATTTTCGTATGAATTTGTATTTTGGCCATAACTCTCGATCCCATAGTCCGATCTGGCCAATTTCGAATAGGAAATAATGGGACAAGATTCTGCGTCGAATGCAACTTGTTGCGAGCAAATCGGTTGAGGATAAATGTCCGAAAAATGAGTGACATTTTTTACGCGATTTTTTTGTATGAATTTGTATTTTGGCCATAACTTTCGATTCCATAGTCCGATCTGGCCAATTTCAAATAGGAAACAATGGGACAGGATTCTGCGTCAAATGCAACTTGTTGCGAGCAACTCGGTTGAGGATAAGTGTCCGAAAAATGAGTGACATTTTTTACGCGATTTTTTCGTATGAATTTGTATTTTGGCCATAACTTTTGATCCCATAGTCCGATCTGGCCAATTTCAAATAGGAAACAATGGGACAGGATTCTGCGTCGAATGCAACTTGTTGCAAGCAAATCGGTTGAGGATAAGTGTCCGAAAAATGAGTGACATTTTTTACGCGATTTTTTTGTGTGAATTTGTATTTTGGCCATAATTTTCGATCCCATAGTCCGATATGGCCAATTTTCAATAGGAAACAACGGGACAGGATTCTACGTCGAATGCAACTTGTTGTGAGCAAATCGGTTGAGGATAAGTGCCCGAAAAATGAGTGACATATTTTACGCGATTTTTTCGTAGGATTTTGTATTTTGGCCATAACTTTCGAGCCCATAGTTCGATCTGGCCAATTTAAAAGAGGAGACAGTGGGACAGGATTCTGCGTCGAATGAAACTTGAGGCGAGCAAATCGGTTGAGGCTAAGTGCCCGAAAAATGAGTGACATTTTTTACACGATTTTTTCGTATGATTTTGTGTTTTGGCCATAACTTTCGATCCCATAGTTCGATCTGGCCAATTTCAAATAGGAAACAATGGGACAGGATTCTGCGTCGAATGCAACTTGTTGCGAGCAAATCGGTTGAGGATAAGTGCCCGAAAAATGAGTGACATTTTTACGCGATTTTTTCGTATGATTTTGTATTTTGGCCATAACTTTCGATCCCATAGTTCGATCTGGCCAATTTCAAATAGGAATCAATGGGACAGGATTCTACGTCGAATGCAACTTGTTGCGAGCAAATCGGTTGAGGATAAGTGTCCGAAAAATGAGTGACATTTCTACGCGATTTTTTGTATGAATTTGTATTTTGGCCATAACTCTCGATCCCATAGTTCGATCTGGCCAATTTCAAATAGGAAACAATGGGACAGGATTCTGCGTCGAATGCAACTTGTTGCGAGCAAATCGGTTGAGGATAAGTGCCCGAAAAATGAGTGACATTTTGTTGAGTAGTTTTGCGCACACACACACACACACACATACACACACACATACACACACACACACACACACACACAGACATCACCTCAATTCGTCGAACTGAGTCGATTGGTATATAACACTATGGGTCTCCGGGCCTTCTATAAAAAGTTTGTTTTTGGAGCGATCATATAGCCTTTACCGTATACTTAGTATACGAGAAAGGCAAAAAGAATCTCGAGAATTCTAAAGATTTATTTTTTGAAAATCCAAAGAATTTTTTGAAGATAATCCATAGACTCTTCCGTGGAAATTCTAAATAATGCCTCGAATAAAAAAATACTTGGAAAATTTTAAAAAATGTGATAGAATTCACAAAGAGCGTAAAAAAGTATTCCGAAAAAATTTCATTTCAAAATTCCAAATTTGAAAAAAAAAATCCAAAAACAAAAAATCAACGGAAATATCAAAGTGTTTCATGTGGCATTGGCTGTTTAATATCTTTCGGAAATTCAGAAGAGTTTTTATTGAAAAATTTAGAAGTCTTCTTCTTCTTCTATGGCTCCATATTCCAAGTGGAAGTTGGTCTGCTTTTCAACTTAGTATATTCTATTAGCATTTCCTTAGTTATAAATTGAAAGCATTTATATGCCAGCCATTGCAGACTGAACTGAACATTTTTAAGTGCACTCCTTAAAATGTTCGAAAAACTTCTTTTGGAAATAAAGAAGAATTTCTGGTGAAGATTCGAAAGAACTTGTCGTAGAAAATTTCATTAGAATGTGAAAAAAAATTATGAAAATTTGAACATTTTTTTCCACTGAAAATTATATGTATTTCCCACGGGACTGTTTTGAATTTTCAGACAGAATTCACATGGAATTTTTTTCGGAGTTTTAAGGAAATTTTTTCGCAATTTACACTGGAGATGTTTTGTTTTTTTTCATTAACAATTTGTAGCAAAATTTCCAAGCAAAATTTTTCAGAGAATATTGTTCAAAAATCATTCTGAATGCCAGCACTTTATCAGGATTATATGAAGTAATTTCAAAGTTTTTACAGGAAATTTCTTTACTGGATTTTTCCTGAATATCCACAAGAAATTCTTTTGAAGTTTTTTTCTTGGATTATTGTAAAAACATGAATATTTTTCAAATTTTTAGCTGCAGTCCGCTGATGCAAAAGTGTTGGCAAGGATGTTATCGATCATTTAGTAATCTGCATTCGATCATTTAGTCGTTTTTTAATAACTCATTCCAGAGGCTAAATTTCAAAATGTGTTATATGGTGGACTTCTAGTGCAAAGGTTTATCTACTACTCTGCCTAACAGTTCGTTGTTTTAATTTCACTAATAACGGAACTATAGCGCTAGTAGCAGTAACTTAGACTAAATGATTGCATATTTTGTTATCATTTAGTTAAGAAAAATTATTTTGAGCTTTTTAGTGGAATGTCTTCACTTGTCATAAGACGAGTTTGTACAATCCCATTGAATTCCACCGCTTAAGTCGAGTCAAGTACGAGACACTGAAGACGGCCTTACTGTTGAGGTCGAAATACGTATCTGTCAAGATACAATTAAGTGGTGGATTTCAATGGGATTGTACAAACTCATCTTATGACAAGTTATCATTTAGTATAAGTATGGCAACTAGCACCGTAACTCCTTTAGCAGTGGAATTCAAACATCGACCTGTTAAGAAGAGTTGTAGAAAAACCTTAGCACTAAAAGTCCACCATACAACACATTTTTAAATTTAGCCTCTAGAATGAGTTTTTGACAAACTACTAAATGATCGAAAGCAGATTATTAAATGATCGATAACATCCTTGAGTGTCGGCGGCGTGATGCCAAAAACCATCTGCGGCGGTGGCGTGGCACGGCGGAATTTTTTTTTATATTTTCCCATTTTTCCTTTCCAAATTTTTGTTGCGGAAATTGAGACTGAATCGCAACCTGTTTTTTCGTTTATTTTTTTATGGAAAAAGGATCTAAGGCTAAGATGGTCAAATAGCGCAGATATGCATCGGCGTTACCACCGACGCTGCGTTACTGCTTTTTCTCGATGCACACCTGCGTCTTTTTAACGCTGAGTTGAATCGGCCCTAACATGCGCTTTGCGTTTAATGATTAAATCATTAAATTTTAATGATTTGTATTTTTTACACCGCTATTGTTATTCACCAAAAGTTTTTCGTGTAAAAAAAACCACGTGGTTCGAGAGTAACGCCCCCCTCCCCCCATGTGGCTTATCGTGGTCATTTTCCAACCCCCCCTCCCCCCATATATGATCACGTGGTTTCTGGACGGCCCCTTACTCACATAGGTTCTATAGTACTTCACCTGCTATGGAAAGATTTTTTTTTTCCAATTTTATAAATCATTAATTAATTTCAAAAGCTTTCGGCTCATATGTTGTTAAGCGTTACGGAGCCGAAATCTTTTTATACTATTTTATTCTTACAAAATAACGTTAGATTAAGTGAACTGAAAGACTCGTGTTTTAATCATAGAAACAAACATTTTCTTGAAAACAGCAAAAGAAAGACATACGAGAGGCAATTACCACAGAAAAACTATATGATTTTCTGAAACCCTGATTAATTTACCTTGCGGGAATGATGCATTTCTCGTGCATTTTGAAAATAGTATTTTGACAATATGTTTCAAGCCCATAATCCGAACCAATCAAATTCAAATAGGAAACAATGGGACAGGATTTCCCGTAAAATGCAACATGTTGTGAGCAGACAGACATCACCTTAACTTGTCGAGCTGAGTCGATTGGTATACAACACTATGGGTCCCCGGGTCCCGGTTTGTTTTCGGAGCGAACATATAGCCTTTCAGTCCGCTTAGTGTACGAGAAAGGGAAAAATAAAGTAGCTCATAAGGAAGAAGACTTTCACTATGTTATTGTGGAAAAATAGTGTATGTAAAGAAGATTACATAATGATTACAGATAAGATTACGTACAGATCACAGAAAAAAATAATGAAAACTAAGAAGCGCGTAAAAAATAAGGACATGGAAAATTACATGGAAAATTATTTTGGGCGTACATGGATATTTCCAGGGGGAGAAGGCGGAGCACTGAATCCCTACCCCAACATGTGCGACATCTGGATTTGGTTCTAAACTGTAAACAACAGTGTTAATTCTCTACCGCACCTTTTTGTTATGGCGAGGCAATTTTTATGCACACTTTTGTTTTCGATATTTTATCAAAATTAAACACACAATCATGCAGCAATATAACGATGTGGTATGCTTGAGATACGTGCTTGATTATAGGGACTCGAAAAAGAATTTATTTGCAGTAACTAACCGAATATAAAAATGTATGCATTAACGATTACGCCCTAACACCGGTTCTAAGCTTCGATGCAGAGTAGGGGAAGTGGGGGTAACACGCCCATAGGGGTTAAAACGCGCCACCCCTGAATAAGGTTAAATATCCCCATTTTGATTATTTTCAATAGTCTATACGATAAAGCAATGAAAAATATTGCCATTGGATACATATATTTCATGATTTTTCTCTAGTTATACATGAAAACTCGAAAAACGTTTTTGCGTGTTTTGATGCAATTCTAGCTCGGTGGAATTTAGTCTTTCTGTCGCTGTTATACATTGATAAATTAATAATTGAGCCATGAGCCATGCTGCTTACTCGTGTTCTTTATGTTCCACACGAAATCGTCGTCAAAATTGGTCTTAAAACGATTTGATGGGCCTTCAAACTTCTGAGGTCGGTGTGGGGCAGTACGCCCATGCTCATTTCGTATGACCGAAACAGCTGAATTATTCGGTTAATTGCTTTAATGTAGGCAATTAAAATGAAAATCAGTACGATAAGCACATGCGCGTTTTAACCCATCCACTGGCGCATCTCACCCCGCATGGTTTCAAAATCATTTTTTTTTCGGGTGCTTTTTAAAAATCAAATTTCTGTGTAATAAAATGGACAATTAGATATCTGTTATCGGTAGTCAGTCGCAGATATGCTGTTCTTCAGTATGCGCTGATGAAAACTGGCTGAAATGGTGGTTTTCATTGATAAAAATGGCATTTTCCTTAACGTGGGCGTCCTACCCCCAGTTCCCCTACACGAGCTTTGCTCGCCAGTGACACGCGTATGAGGCCCTTGGATATTTCCCAACAAGTACACCGTAAATGTATGCAATTTATATATCATTATGTCAGTTTCTATAGCATACATCTTATAAAAATTGACATAATGCAATAGAAATTGCATATATTCAGGCGATAAAATCGTTTAAATTTACGCTCTTTTTGGCATTCCCTTTATGTGCATTACTTTCGTGTAAATTTCAACAACTTTTTCTATCTGTGAGAAGAGGGTAAGTGATTTGTGACTATTTGTGACAAGTGGGTGGTAAGAGGGTTGAAAATGGCAAAGAACGTTGGATGCTATTTTCAAACAAATTTTGTAATTATACACAAGGCAGAAGAAAAGCTTAATGTCAATACTAGTCGACCAGAGGAGAATTATCCACGAAAAGTTTTTATCTTACTACCACGGCAATTAAACCCACACTCCACAGCACGCAAATGAGATTTGACGACAGCCAGGAGCTCTCAGTCACTCACCAAGGAATCGAAAATTGCCAACTGTGTATGTATATTATCAAAATATGAAAATAGTAGACCAAAAACAAACATCATAAAAATGGTCTTCTTTGAGATCATGATTTTATTTTCTGTATTTTGAAATTAAATGGATAATATTTGCTATCCATTTTTTTTTTGTATTTATTGCATTTTTAACTCCCAGAGGATTCAGATTTTCTTAAACCATGTGACATATTGCGTTAAAGGTTGACCCTAAGGATGCCGAAAAACTTTGCAGATGAGGATCCTTGCTGGAACGACGACCAAAATTGTTTATTCTGCCAGCACTGCCAAACTGCGTGTACACTCTGAAATAAAACTAATCCTGGAAAGATTTAAAATTAAACTTCTTTGTCTTTTTTTCAAGTTATACTAGCATCGATTTGCAATGTATACTATCAATCATTATAATTTAAACTAAGCGAGATTTACATGGATATATACGCTTCTTTGCATTTTGTCTTTTGTAGAATGTGTTCTTCTCACATGGTGGTGAATTTTATTCGTCCAACTATTCAGTAAGTTAAATAAATAGCACCTGGGGCTGACTAAAATGTAAGAAACTGAACATACTGTAAAATGAGGATATTACTTTTAATTGTGTTATTTTCTATTTCTAGAGTTGCTGGCGGCATGCAGAAGCGAAGCAGAATGTGGAAGCAAATGTGGAAGCACGATTTTCCGGAAAAACTTCCATGACTGCGTCCAACCTACGCCGCTGGACACTGTTTTTTGCCAGGTTGCCACTTTCATCCGGAACATTCATCAAACCCTACGAGTATCCCAACCACCAAGCTAACCACAAAAACTCGCACAATGCTTCCTCCTCGGCACCCCCGTCACACCGTTCAATAACCTCATCAACATCGTGTACACAAACAAGTCTCGACATCGAACTCTGAGTTAGGCGCTTGCGAATCCATGCACAAAACGTCCAAAAGAGATTCAATTTGCTCGCTAAACAGCATCTACAATCAGCCTTATCCTATCACCTCGAATGCGACTTAAAACCACGAATAAGGAGCAGTGGAAGTTGCTGTCGGAGCAGTAGTCAATCATGTCTCCGATCTCTAATCAAGACTTGAAGCCGATATCTCGGCCGATATTAACATCATTAGGGGGAAAAGAGGAACCGGCTTTCTGGCTGATGGATGGCGTGTATGCTGCGAATGTTCTGCTGAAATGAAGGAAGATTACGAGTGCCTTGACTACGTACACCGTGGCCCGATTGTCCCCGAAGAAGACGGCTGTGAAGGTTGAAGCTGTGAACCAGCGTTAAAGGGAACAGTGAAGTGATGAAGCTGTGTTCGATAACACTCAGAAACTCGAATATTATAGACATTCAGCTCGTGATGCAGGACGTGATAAAGATCCTGATACACGCGATTCATCTCAGGAATGTGGTGTATGATTCGCTTATAAACGTAAGACTAATTCAAGCTATTGTCTTTGAACTAAAACAGACTTCTAATGTTAACTTATCAACATTATTTTTAGCTCAACGCCAAGGACTGCTTTAAAACGATCGATGCGGGCTCCAATGCAGTGATTTTCACAATGAAAACGACGACGTTTCTGAGGATTTTCCTATGGCCACAACGGCACAGTTCCATCGCAAAAACCTGTTGCTGCTCACCCTGTGCGAACATTGTTTCCAGATCAAAGACCATATCCGCTTTGGCATAGCCCGTTGCAAAGATTTGCGTTCCATTTACAACGCTGCTGATTCCGACATACCAAACTTTCCTCTGGACATTTCCAATAGCCATCATGGGAAGCTTCTGAGTCGTCTATAAGCCGAGAATTTGTATTCAAAAGGACCTGCGAAATGAAGAACGGTTCCTGGAAGTGAACTGCATGATGTTGATGATATGATATTAATTATACCAAACAAGCTGATACACACCGTAATTAACAATAATAAAAGAAAAGAAATTTGTTGTGATAAGTATTTATTTGAATTGAATCATTTAAAAAGTAAAATAAGAAACAAAAAACAACATAACCTCAATATTCTGGATAATTTTTGTTTACGAAAACATAATCTTATTAATAATAAAGCCCACTTATACTAATTCATGATTTTTTCAAAGTTATACTATCCCGGTATTGTTGAATCAAATACGAGTCTGGGGTCAACCAGGCGAATAGCCATTTAGTATGACTTTTAACCTATTTAGCATAAATTTATTTCTGAGTGTACCAATCATTCAACTGAGCGTTATTTAAAAAAAATCTTTTAGGGCTGAGGAACAAATTGTAGTTATTCGGATTAATGTTAAAGGAAAATTCCGGAAAGAGAAATGATTTTGCCGTCTAACAACCACAGTTCGCCAGATAGTGCTGGCAGAAACATTGATTTTTTGCATATGATTTCAATAATCAATCTTCGAAGCGTTGTAATATTTCCAGCAATGCTTATTCTTCAGCAAACTCTTTCGGCATCTTTCAGACTATATGGTAATGTATTAAGTGAGATGATTGAATTAACGATAAAATAAAGCCTCTAGGAGCAAAAATGCAAAAAAAAATCCATACTAATCTTCATATAAATTCCAATCGCGATGCGGAAAGTGGGGGAGCAACCAATCGAGCTGTGTATGTGTGTATGTTCGGAAATTAGTAAAAATATTCAATGTTCACAGTGAAAAAAGGACTTTTCATTTTTAAAATCCTGTATCTCAAGATCGGAACATAATACCTCGGGGTTTCAAGCGTTTCCAATGTAAAAATGGCCAAAGAACACGTTGGTGAGGTCATTTTTCAAATCAAAATATACTCATTGGATAAAAAATGCATTTTCGGACAAAAACTTAAAAATTGTTCATTTGGCAACACTGCACATCAAAAAAATATTTTTTTATAAATTCTTTCTGTCGAATGGTTACCTTAGATTGATTATAGACCTCACAGTTCCAGAGATATTAACAAATCAAAATTATGGGTTTCATACATTTGTCCGAAAAGGGGGATGGTCGTATTAATCGTGGGGAGGTTCAATCACTACGAAATTTGGGATTTTAGGGTATAACCCCCATTGCACGTTTGCATTTTTTTCTCGGTCACTTTATATGGAATGACCCATATTCTATTGTAAACAATAAATTTAATGATATATTTATTGTATGTAAATTCAGTACCAATAATATGATTACTGTTTTACAATACGGATACATTAAAATGTATGATAACACAAAAAGAAAAAAGAAGACAATTTTGTTGCTAACGTTTCATCCCGTTATTTTGCATTATCTCTTCGTTTAAGCTATCATAGTTTCTTCATTTCAAGACAAAATTTTCAAAACGACTTATCTGCTTTTGTAAACAAAGATTCAAACGACGATTTGCCGAATCTGATAGCACTCCCACGCAAACCAACACCACCAATAGGTAGCTGAAGGTTTCCGCTACCTGTTGATGGTGTTGGTTTGCGTGGGAAAGCTATCAGATTCGTCAAATCGTCGTTTGAATCTTTGTTTACAAAAGCAGATAAGTCGTTTTGAAAATTTTGTCTTGATTTATGGAAATATCCGGGAATCTAACTATGATTGCAAAATTAGCATCGTATTCTCGGAAATATTAGAGCATGCAAGCTTAATGATTCTTGTCATATTGTGTTTGGGTTCTGACAAAGGCAAGTTGCGAGGTGCGTTTGTCAGTAACAAACCCTGTTGATGACAAAGGGTACCTATATTGTTAGGCGTTACTCGAATATTGATTTCCTGTCAGTCACAGATCGCACAGCTGTGTAAAACAAGTTGAAATGCATCATAAGAATCGGTGCACTTTGCCTTTGCAACTTTCCAAAAGAATTTATCATGGATTATATCTTTCCGAATCATCGCATTGGACATCTTTCATGTTATGCTACATATCGTAGGCAACGATGTTAATTAGTGAAAATTTTTCTTTTCATTCAATCTCTGTCTGACCATCATAAATAAAAATCTGACAAAGTCTTAATTTCTCCAGACTGAACATTGATTAAATTAAAAATACTAGGCAAAGACGCCATCTTGTTTCCAATCGAACCGTCAAAAGCGGTTCCAAATCGACTTTGTTTACTTTTTTCACCCATAAGAGTCAAGCAAAAAGTTCAAGTGATGCCAGTATTATTTCCACGATATCACACCTTTTCATACGTTGCCATTTCGACAGTTTTTCACTCCACCGGTCTCTGGTTATAGGGCTGCTAGATTAAATATACTGTCCAGTCAGTAAAATATTTTTCCAAAAAATAAATCCTCATTACTAGCAGACCCGACGAACTTCGTTGCGGATAAAATTGATTTATTCTTTGATTAGTTTTCGAATTATGCAGAAATTCATACTTCATTTATATGGGAGCTTCTTTTTCAGTAATTTTTGCGAAGGGTCCTACAGGAATTCCTCCGAAAGTTCTTTCAGGAATTCCTCCGAAAGTTCCTCCAGGAATACCTACGGAATTTTCTCCAAGAATTCCTCCGGAAGTTCCTCCAGAAATTCCTCCGAAATCCTCCGGAAGTTCCTTTAGGAATTCCTCTGGAAGTTCCTCAAGGAATTCTTCCGGAAGTTCCTCCAGGAATTCCTCCGGATGTTCCTCCAGCAATTCCTCCGGAAATTCCTCCAGGAGTTCCTCCGATAGATCCTTCAGGAAATCCTCCGGAAGTTCTTCCAAGACTGCCCCCGGAAGTTCCTCCAAGACTTCCTCCGGAAGTTCCTCCAAGACTTCCTCCGGAAGTTCCTCCAAGATTTGCTCCGGGAGTTCCTCCGGAAGCTCCTCAGAAAGCTCCCCCTGGAGTTCCTCCAGAAGCTCCTCCAGGAGTTCCTGCGGAAGCTACTCCAGGAGTTTCTCCGGAAGCTTCTCCAAGAGTTCTTTCGAAAGTTCCGGCAGTAGTTCCTTCTGGAGTTTCTCTGAAAGTTCCTCAAGGAGTTTCTGCTATTTTTACATATACGATAGCGCCTGGATGCTGGCATGCGGCGAGTAGGAAACCAGTCACTGTAGGGGAAGGTGGGTAGACTTGATCCCCGGGGAGACTTGATCACCCCCTGTTTTATCGAAAACTAAAGTAGTTTTGTTCTAGCGTATTTTTTAGTATAGATCTTCTAGGCAAATGACCTTTATGTGGTGAGTTATTTTTTGGATTGATAGCCTTATTAATTCTGCAGGGCGGTTTGTACGTTTTGACCTTCCTAAAGATTTTTTTATTGGCCACGCAAATATTGAACAACTTTTCATAACAATGACCAAATGCTTTCATTTTTTCACAGCAACAAGCCATAAATACGCTAATTGATATGTACTGATGAAAATGTCAACATTCCATCAAAGTTTTAGGATTTTTGGATTTGAAGTTATTGCCTCAATATGGGGTAACTTGATCCCCCGTTAGTCACCCATACAAAAATTTGGCGAAAAAATTCAAAAAAATTAAAAACCTTTCTTAGGCTTCTAATTTTTTGTAGATTTGACGGATTTGATGAAGGGTTGGCTGGAAAAATTATTTGTTGCGTAGATCTCATAGAAAGGGGATCAAGTCTCCCCAAATTTTAAAATTGCATGTGCTGTCGAATTCAATAACAAAAATCGTTCAAGTATACGCACAGCAATTCGATAATTCCGCGTATTTTGAAAGGAAAATATTTAAAAATCTAAGGGCACCTTTCTAATTTTATCAAAGCAAGTTCTTGGAGAGGGATCAATTTCCCCCAAATATTTTCAAAGTCGATTTTTGACAGCACTCCAAAAAATCGATTATGTATCAATAACAACAATAATTTAAGGACTGTCATACATCAGTAAAGTTAAATACTATATTTCTTAGAGAGTCTGTGTGGAAATCGCGTATGTTTATTTATTTTTGGTTGTGATACATCGGAAATCAGAAAAGGGGATCAAGTCTACCCAGTCTCCCCTACGTAATTCATTATCATTTGATAACTTCCCAGGTGTAAAAAGTAGGCGAGTTGTCATCGGCGGTGAATTTCCAAATTATGAAATCGATTGATAATAAACACAAAATTATCATTTTAATGCAATAATGCCAATTTAATGCCAATAATGATTTTCAATCGGATGTTTGGCATTGTGTTGATTCTTACTCTCTAGCGAGTTTTATCAGTAGATGCATAAGTATTAGATTGCTAATGTCACTCCTGTTCGCGTGACTAACATCTAGATCACTTTGATCTGACAGCCAAAGTACCGGTACTACAAGTGTCAGGCCAATGTTGATGATGAAATAAAACATGCACTACATCATAATGCATAATAAACGGCCAAGTTAGACTTGTGGAATCATATTTTGGCAAAATGCTTTTAATGACTACAGCGCCACTAGCGTTCTAGTACTTATGCTTCTACTGTTTTATCAATTGATAATTTGGACATGTGACCGCTTGCGAATGTTGTTCATCCTTGTTTATTTGAAAATTTAATTTTTATCTTCCTTTTCAAATGTTGATCTAAAAATTATATACATCACCAGGGTTTGTAATGCTCACTCAATGTTGGGAGCACAGGATAAACAACGAAAACAGATTCACCCTGGATTTGAAAGACGCTTGCTTTGGTCTATCAAACACCAAAGTTCGAAAATCTGTACATTACATACGGCTACGTAGTTCAACGTCACCTTTACGTACAACCCAATTGGGCTGCACCTTTGAGTTTTTATATAAATTTTTCTATGAACTTGATATGGATTACCCGATGGACTTACAAGAGAAATTTTCGAAGGAATTCCTAAAAGGGTTTCTGTAGCAATTCTAGAAGTAGACGTTTTATTTCTTGAATTATTTAAAAACAAAAAAATTTCCGATTTTCCAAATTATTTTGAAATGAGATTCTGAAATATTTTCAGACCGAAATAATTTAGTACGTATGTACTACCGAAGAAGATCTCGAAGCTTTTCTTTGAATTCCTGAAGAACAACTCACTTTATTTTCTGAATAATTCAACCATTCAAAATGCCAGGTGCATTTTGTTTGAACAAATATTGTTTTGTTTGACCGAGCATACGTTGTTCGTTGTTGTAAGTGGCTCCCCAACAAAAAAATCAGGCTGAATAAGCTACTTTTTAGCTAGAACAACCTGATTTAAATTATATCAAGCTCTATCTGGAATAAGGGCGAATGTCGCAAGAGAGAATTCTCTTCACCGACTTCCCCTCTTTTAAATAGAAGTGACAAGCAGCTATTTTCTTCACGATTTATTACCTCAGAACGAAAGAAAACAATGAAAACTTGCATTCTGAGGTGTTAAACCGAGAAGAAATCCTCTGCTTGTCACTTTTATTTAAAAGAGGGGAAGTCGACGAAGAGAATCCTCTCTTGCGACATTCGCCCTTTTACCAGATAGAGCTTGATATAAGCCCTTAATCAGCTTTCAATTTTGTTGGGTCTAGACTTTATTGGACACGAGAATTAATGCTGCATAATTGTAAAGAAGATGAGTGTCATATAAACTTAGTTGGAAATATTCATTTTCTTCAACATATAGATAAATCTAGACTTTCAGGGAAAATGCCATCGGCGTGGTGAAAAATATTCGTCGGCGTGGGCAATTTTCATGCGGCGGGGCGTCGATTAATTTTTGACGGCGGCGGCGTGAGAAAATCGTCGGCGGTGGCGGCGAGGCGCGGCGATGCACGAGTCTATAAGGGTCAGATAGACATAAATTCATTTTTATGTATATAGATTCTTGTTTTTGCTGAAACCTCGGTAATATAAAATATTACTGTTGAAATTACTGGGTGATCGGCAGTCCAACGGTTAAGCTTTTTTGCAACATTATTGCTACAATTTTGTGTAAGGTACACTGGGGGAAGTGGAAAAGGAAAAATCGATAGTGCATGTTTGAATTAGTGTAAAACCAGTTTAAATGATGTAAATCCATTCAATCAAAATGAGCTATCAAAAACAGTCAATTTTGCACCAACTGTGCGGTAATTCATACCATTTTGGTTGCTTGAAATTTATGGAAAAAGATTTAAAAATAAGGAGTTGTTTTTCCACTTAGCCCAGTGGGATGGGGTAAGTTGAAAACCCATGTTACCTTGACCTTCAATTGTGATGAGTAGTTACATATAACTAAAATCAAAACGGTAATTGCTTTAAGTATCTCGTCGAATAATTTTATTGGCTTAACGGAATAGGTCCCCAAAGAATTCTCGTAATAGCTAGTGAAGGGCTGGTTTTGCCTTCTCGAACATTAAGTGTACGTAAAATTTATAGGTTAGCCCCAAAGATGAACTTTTTAAAAAAAAATTGGGGCTTACAGGGTTATAAACTAATCAACTAAGTTTAACAAATTGAGAAGATGTCTGTGTATGCGAAAAACACGTACAAAATTATCTCCTATTTTTAGGCACTTGTTCTTAGCCAATTTGTTCGCACAAAAAATTGCATTCTACGGCAAAACTTGCTATAAATATAAATGAATGTGAATTATGGAATATATTCACCTACCGGTGCTATTTTTCTTTCTCATACATTTTTTTTTCATATGTAAAACATGTGAAAGGCATTAATACCGATAGGTGGATTAATCAGGCTTTTTCTTATGTACATTAATCCAATCACCACTGAAATCACAATGATAAGAAATAAGGAACATATTAAGATTCACAGCCATCAAAATAAACCCTGGAGGGAAGGAAATATTTGCGTGATTAGAACATTTTCCACTTCCCCCGCAGTGTTTGATACTAGGGGTAAGTGTAATATCTTTAAATTATTTGCATTCATGGTACCAACCACTACAAATTGAATGTGATTAGTTCAATTGTATTAAAATGGTCACCTGTAACATAAATTAACTGAAAAAGGGACAATGTGTGCAAATAAGAATTGATTTTACGAATGCAAAAATTAACTTTTCTCGAAACCTCAAATGACAGCTCAAGCGTTAACTGTGTTAGTGTATGTATTCTACAAATTTTAATATAGTATTAGTGTGGGCATCAAAGCATATGCTTGCACAATGTTGTGGTGTGGTAAAAAATGTAAAGTATGTACAATTACAATTTTTCGACTAGTTTTTTACACTTACCCCCTTTTTCCACTTCCCCTAGTGTACCTTATTTCATTTTTGCTCGTTTCACATTTATATTTATATAGTTACTCGCTATTTCCCAAGTGAGATTAGTAAGATACAGACATGATATTCAATATAATATTCATTTTAAAGGCCATTGAGCGATTCCAAGCAACAGCATCAAAATTTAAGAAAATTTTTAATTCATGATTTTTTATTGAGTTGAAACTTTGCACAGTTTTTCAATTTCATCTAAATCGTCATTTTTCGATATCAAATCTTCATATTGAGTCACGACTAACTTTTCAAAAGGGTGTATGTGAAAATGGTTCAAAAATATTTAAAAGCTGCACAGCAAAAACGGAATGTTCGATTGTTATGATTTTTTCAGCAAAGTTAGACAACTAAATGGTGATTCTTAAGAAAATGTGCACAGTAAAAAAAAATTTTTGCCTTTAAAAATATAATTTTGTCACAAAACTCAAATATCTCAAAACCCTATCTTTTTTCGAACGTAATTTTTTAGGGAAAACGGTCCATTATATTAGCTATCTACCATAAAAATTTGGTGATGGTAAACTAATAAACAAAAAGTTATGACATTTCAAACATTTCACAATTTTCACATATAGTAAACAAAAAAAATTTCCGTGTATTTTTTTTTTCAAGAATCGCAGTTTGATGCTGATTTTATTGTTAAGGGCCTTGCGTGAGTTAAACAAGTTGTTTGTATGATATTCCATATTTATGTATTCATCGATATTATGTATATTATATGTATAAATATTATATGTATAAATAAATAAAAATGAATTAATATTATCCTAAGTATTAAATTAAATGTGGCAGTTACACAATGTTGTTATAGAAACTCTAAGAGTTTTGGGTTTGAATTTTGGTATGGGTTATGATATCATGAAAACAGTTTATTAATACTTATTTTTATTTATTTTTATTCAAATTTTTAAAATATCGAACACTTTTGAATTATTATCAGCACAGTTTGAGTATAGTTTTGCTTTAATTTTATTTTCCGACAATGGAATGAAACAGTGAAATTTTTGGGTTCCTTGGATCGTTTTCGCGTTATTAAATTGCTCGCTGAGCTCTGAAGCCTTTATTTCGTACTCTTCAGTAGTAGTAACACAAAATGATAATTTGGTTAAATCTTTTCTTTTCTACGATTTGCCCAATCAAAAGTTCTTTCGCAGTTTTAATTGGATGCTCACGTTCTTTGGCTAAACTTGCTCTTGTGGCCATGCGCTTTATTGTTCCTCCAATAGCATCACAAGGACCTTTGCCATGTGATGTAGCAAAAAATGCCATTCTGCATCAATTCCGTACATTGATTTAAATTGACATAGGCTCGAAAAATTCTTACGATTTTTGTACTGCGACGCTGCTCCATCAGACATGAAATATATCTTTTGACTTCTTTATGCTTATCAACGCGTAAAAAGTTAATCATTTTTTCAATGAACAAGTTTACGGATACTGAATCGTGTCTTAAATCTTCGGAAATTATAATAAAACTTAAGTGTTCAATTTGCGTACTTCCATTAAAATAAATAACGAATGGATGAATTGTAGCTTGTTGTACGTTCCAGTGATGGGACTGCACTTCATCTTGCAATACAAAGCTGTAATTTTCAGAAAAATCACAAATGACTAAAAATTCACCATTTTGTAATGTATTTTTCGTATTTTTTAAAAAGCTGGATTGTTTTGTTTTAATGAAATCGTGAGGGATTAAACTTTCTAATTTCAAGCAAAAATATGACACAAACTCATCTACAGGTTTTACAATAGTTTCTATGTCACACCTATCCGTGGTCACCCATTGCTCAAATGATAACTGATCAATATATTTTTCTTCAAACTCAGCGAATAAAGTATTTTCCAATGATGAAGAATCTGGACAATCCGAACAAGATCGTAGATAGCAATTTGATGTTGTATTTTCACACAAAAGACTACCAGTTAACATTTTAATATCCTTTGTTAAATTGATTCTTTTCAAACTATGTAAAATAAGATTAATATTCTCATGGGTTGTGCACACACACATTATGTGTTCCTGAATTGGAAAGAAGCTTACATTGCCTTGGCCGAAGGCTTGCAAATGAGGAAAAACCTATTTTAATATTATCGTGAATTTCCTTGAAGCGTGTGTACGCTTCTTTCAAAGTCGTCATCATTAATCGTTTTTGGATTGCTTGACCCTTTCCATCTTTTTTACTGATACATAATCTTTTTGACCAGGCATAGCTCGACTTACTTCATCATCTTCAAAATATTGAACTATTTCTTTTGTCTCATCTGTTAATGCAGTACTAGACCTAGTATTTTTGGTTGAAAGACAGTTATTCTTCAATTGTTTTGCCTCTTTTACTGTATTTCTATTGGTTTTGAACTCATCAATGGCATCCTGAATAGACCACGAACTTGGCAGCATCGACAAAATCAATAATTTTCTTTCCTTGTCGTGGCTGCATTCGAGAACCTTTCCTTCATATTTATAATTACCTCATCGTAGTCTGTATTTTCCACATCATCAGGTCCTAATTTGAAGAGGTTTCTTCGTACAGCTTCGTTTATTTCACGGTATTTTTCTCCGGGTAATAAACGTAGTCCATCTTACTCCATTTAATCGGAGTCACTTTTATCCCAGCTATGCCCTCGTTGAAGCGTTCGATGTTGACCTTTTGGATACACTCATCTTGCGATTGATTTGTTTAAACAGATTTCGGTGATGGCACGGGGGCAAGGCTCTCAGCACTTAATACTTCTGGTAATTCCTCAGTTGTTGTCGATACATCTGGCAATTCCTCAGTTGCTGTCGTTTTCGAACTTCCTGCGCTCTGCTCAACCGATGATATACAGATTGCTCTTTTGTCAACGTTTAGACGGCAGGACGTGCAAATGCGTAAATTTGTATTCAATGTGGACATTGGAGCATAACCAGTCGCTTTCAGTTTATCTATGGTGCTTTCGGTGAGATTTCGTAACTCTTTTGAACACTTTTTCCATCAAACGGCCTACAACAGTTGAGAAAGCGGCTACTCATGTTGTTCGTAATATTTCAATAAACAAAATCACTTTTAAGCTTTTACTGACTAGTTTGTTGATATTTTCTTGACTGAAGTAAAAAATTACTATAAGATCTTTGACAACCTTAGTAGTAGTAATTTTGCTTTTTCGTGAGCATTGTCATGGTATGTACCTATCATGCATTTGTTGTTGTTGAAGATACCCGTTTCCTCCCGATCATAAAGTCTATTCTCTAAGAGGTATATTTTTGCAGGTAAACTATAGACGTACACGTGTATATAAATCTTTGATTTTGCAGCTTTTGTCTTAAAAATAACATTTCTGATATGTTTCTATCAACGTTATTATCAACAGGTTTCAACACTATTAAAAGAATTTTCGCCAGTCACGTGCAATGAAAATTATGACACTATCAATACTTTTGATCACAACACTGGATCGTGTCTAAGTTTCTTATAGATGCTATGAATAATTAAATCAAAATATCATGAAAACAACTTGTTTAAATCACGTCCCTTAACAATAAAATCTGCATCAAACTGCAATTCTCGAAATAACTTACACAGAAAAAAATTTTTTACTAAATGTGAAAATTGTGAAATGTTTGAAATGTCATAACTTTTTGTTTATTAACAAATTTTATGGTAGATAGCTAATATAATGGACCGTTTTCCCTAAAAATTACGTTCGAAAAAAGATAGGGTTTTGAGATATTTGAGTTTTTGTGACAAAATGATATTTTTAAAGGCAAAAAAATTTTTTTTAGTGTGCACATTTTTTTACGAATCACCTATTAGTTGTCTAACTTTGCTGAAAAATCATAACAATCGAACATTCCGTTTTTGCTGTGCAGCTTTTTAAATATTTTTGAACCATTTTCACATACACCCTTTTGAAAAGTTAGTCGTGACTCAATATGAAGATTTGATATCGAAAAATGACGATTTAGATGAAATTGAAAAACTGTGCAGAGTTTCAAATATTTTCGAAATGGTCGCTCAGGGTCGACTGACATGCCCCCGTGGAATGCCTCCATTGTAGCCTCTTTGTGCTTCTTTTTCTCCTTCCAGAGAGCGAGTAATGGTGCTTAAACCTAGGTCTGTATAGGCCAGGGCACTAGACTAAAATCTGTGTCCCATCACAGGATGTGGAGTGGAGGACCCATGGAGTGTACAATAATCCTCTTAGCTAAGTCACTCCCAACGAATCGTCAAACATTGGTACGAGATGTTCCCGTTCTATGACTTAAATGTGAAATCAAGTTAAGTACTGATTTTCACTTAAAATTAACAACGCTGCACAGTAGGCCTGGCCGCTTTTATGTTTGAAATACATTTCTAATGTGCTTCAATCATAAATATTGACAAGAAAAGTAATAGATGCAGTCGAATCTATCACTTTCCAGGATTCTTCCATGTGATGGCTGTGTATGTGTAGACTAGACTAGACTAGACGACCCATTGTGCAAATGTAGGAAAGTTATGAACTATCACCCAACCAGGGGATGGCAGATTTTAATACAGTTCTGCATAAGAACCTTACAGAAACTGTATAATAATTGGGCATATACAATTCTGTAAGCTTTTTATACAAATATTGTATTAAAATAATACAGATTTGTATTATTTTAATACAGTATTTGTATAAAAAGCTTACAGAATTGTATATGCCCAGATTTTATACAATAATTGTCAGATTTGTTTTTTGGGTGTAAAAACAAAAGGGTGCTGACAACCGATCACCTTTCCTTAATTAAGATTCGAAAATCAATTGATCAAATCAAATAGTTTGATGCTTCCTTGACAACAACGAGAAGGCTACGGATTTAGGATACCACCACCAAGAATGGGAAGGTGAAACTGGTGAAACAAATACTTCCGGCACTAACTGACTGACTGACTCGCTATTCCCGAAAAATTAAACTGTCAGAAACTTTAGCGTAAACAACGCACCAAGGGTTCTTTTATTAGGGTTCACTCACATCGACAGTATATGGGAGAAATTAGCACGGGGGTGAAAAATTCATTTTCAGTGCAAAATATAAAAAAAAAACTCGGTGGCTGCCCCATATAAAAATCTAAGATGGCTGAATCACGAAATTAACATACAGCAACACCTGTTTGTATTCATCTTGATCGAACCATCAACATTGAATGAAGTCATTTGAAGTGAGCACTGTGGCGAATGAACTGTCTACATAGTTTTTTATTCTCAATGTTGTGTGTCCAGATTTGGTCGCGAACAAGCCCTACATCCCTGCCTCATCGTGACGTCACGCCGGTAGTCATTTTTTATGGTTTTTCCAGCATTTTGTTTCCTGAATCTCGGAAATACTTCAAAAGTTTCATTCTCGAAAGATTCTTTGGAGTTTTATCGGTACATTCTTCATTTGAAATTTCCTCGGGAAATTCTTCAGAGCTCCTGGGATTTTTTTTGGTAGTATCTTGGCAAACTCATCTGAATTTTCTAGGAAAATTCTTTGGAGTTTCTCGGAAAACCTTTTTTTTTCGAAATTTACTCGGAAAATTGTTGGGAATTTGTTCGGCAATTTCTTAGGATCTTCATTAATTACGTAACACAAAGATTGGCCATTTTCATTTTTCCCAAGACAGAAAGAGAATACAAAGTTGCTCTGTACATTGAAGATGAACATGCTTATTCCTGTTGTTTTAAATGAATTAAGAACGACAATATCTAAGGGGCTACCACATCGTGGACGCCTGATATTGTATTACTTTTAAAAACAATTCCAATAAAGATTAACGTCTGTTTCTTTCGTTTTCATTATAAAGTTTTTCAGAATACTGTTTTATCGTTTTGACTTTACGAATAGGGTTACATCATGTACTGGCAAAAAGGCATTTGGTATGATTCGTCAGAGCTCCAACATAACATGACATCGTAGCTTATACCTGTGAAAGTGCTTGATGAAGACTAACTAGGGTAACGGTACCAATAGTGGAGGTATTAGTAGATCCACAAAAGAAAATATTTTTTAAAAATTGATAATTATGGGAAATTTACAGATTTTTTATCTTAGTCAATAGATAAACTAATAAATTTGCTAACAAAAATGAGATAGATGTCATTTAACATCATCAATTACCAAATATTGCTTGCACCACTATGGGTACACTGTTCCTTTAGTGGCGGTAAAAATTAATTTTGGTTCCCATAGTGGTGCTATCCATTGGTTTCTTATGATACTCGCCACTATTGGTACAGTTGCACCACTATAGGTGCAAGGGAGTCAATTTTGTTAAGGAAAATCATTGTTTTCAATAGTTTTTCAAGTGAAATCTTAAGATAAGTTGCATTAAACATGATATTTGAAGCACAACGCATAAACTGAAACCATCGTTAAGTGTATAAATATGATAAATTTCATTAAAACCCCACTACCTCCACTATTGGTGCTACCTCCACTAAGGGTACGGCTACCCTACTTGCGTTGAGCAAACGTTTTTTTTATATCTTAATTAGCGAGACTTTCAGCCCAAGGCTGGTTCGTCTGGTATGGAGTAAAAGTTGGAAAAAGCATTTATAAGAATCATGCGATACTTTCCACAAAAATCCATGTTTTTCATCTCCATATAAACTTAGAAATTGTTATTTTTAAACCGACTTCGCATAAGAGAATTAGGTATCCGAGAGTACATCGTATTCCATGTGAATATGAAGCAATGCTTCCTATTCAAATCTTATCTTCAAAATTTTGGATTTGAACATTCTCAAGAATTGTTGTGCCTCTCGCGACAATACTACTTCAGGCTACATACTTACAAATATGGCAAATTTATTCCACTTTGCATAGAAGTAGATGGTACGATAAAACACACACAGCGCCCCTATTCTACATATTTATAAAGTTGTTCAAAGCGATATACAAATGCGATAGCATTCACGGTACGACAAACTTACCCCAGCCAATGATGGAATACTTCCAAAAACGTAGATAATCTCCAGAGAACGTCTGTACTACCAGCATGTACAGATATAGACCTGCGAAAAGACAAAAGCACAAAATATTAGTAAGGCAACCCATTGAGGACGAATGTGAAAATCCTTTCTGCCTATACAGATGGTACCCGATGCGATATCTGATCTAGGTCACACGCAAAAAGCTACTCAATTATAAACACTAGACGCAAGCATCCCGGCCGGGTGGCGGAAACATTGTCCCGATTTGCTCGGCTTCAAATGGTGCTAATCTTCTTGTGCCGTTCCAACGGTACTCATCGGAAGACAAAGTGCCTCCTTAACATGGTGTATATTAATTAGGCTGACTGGTAAATTAATTTTGGTGCTCATAAAGTGGAAGGTGTGTTCCGGTCTCTAAACAGTTTCGTTTGTTTACAGCTTTGGATGTTTGCTCGCTTCAACCCCAGAACAGAACGTACAATCGCACTGCGTAAGTGTGGCCAAGACAAGAGGCTGAATCTCGAATCCCCATTACCAGGGATCGTAAATATTGGCACACACTTGCTATTCATGAGATCTCCATCAAGGTTATTAGATTACGCTCGGCTTGAGAATAATTCATTGCCATCGAGCAGAGACTAAAGAGAAATTCCACATGGAAAGTGGAAGCCAGCCATCAACATCGCATCTCGTCTGGGTTTCACTGCTGATGCCAGAAGCATCCCGATTGAATATGAATCGGCGGCGTGGCCACTACGGGAGGGTTGACTGCTGCGTGTAACCATTTTCGATCGATTAAATGCCAGTTGCATGCACCACGATCTGTTTACATAATCCCTGCCCGTTTGCCCTCGGTCAATTACGCTGCGGTCGCAGTTTGTTGGTAGCAATTAATTTCCAGAGATTAGGATTCAATTAGTACCGGCTATGGTTTATTATTGGCATAGACTATTCGCTTTACGAATTTGAAGCTATTTGTAGGTACATCAATTGTTTATGATCTTTGGTCTTCCAATCCGCAAAACTATTTAAATCCTAATTGCAGTTATAAATCGAAAACTAGCCTTTTATCAAACAGTATACCAGACCACTATTGATAATCTTTAAAGTCGATCAAATGAGGGAAATACTCGCTCCACTTCTCCCAAACATTTATAAGATTAGAACTTACCTTCCACAAGCATCCAGAAGAAATTGGTCGTGCTGAAGTAATGGAACAACGTGACCAGGAAAATGCAATCCACTATCCCCTGTTTGGCAGCCAACTGCAATTGAAAAGGTGAAGAAAAGGAAAAAGGGAAAGAAAACCAAGAAGCGTAATGGGCATAATTTGACTATCGGAGACAACGTTTACAAACATAATCGCGCCAACTAAACACCTGTTGAGAGAGTATGATGATCCAGAGGCTGGACGACATGATGTAGGTGACGAACAGGTTGACGTGAATGGTGTTTCTGAGGCATCGCAGTTCCCTGCAAAGCAAAGCAAAGAATAGCTGTTGAATGCACTTTACGCACCAACTAAGAAACAAGCCACAGACAGATTTGAACTTACTTGAAGTAAACCAGAACGGTGACGGCACAAAACAGTGACAGCAGACTTATGGTATATCCTACAAAGTAGATCACTATCGGTAATTCGATGAACGATTCGAGCGTTGGGTCAGACGAAGGTGGCTCCAGGTGCTTGCAGGCATCGTAATTGGCAAAATTGTTCCACGTTCCATCGATATTGCAATAGCGGGTGGCGTTCTCTGTAAGGAGGATAAAATAAGGCACATTGCCATCAGTGGATGTTGATTTTGCACATATGAAATTTAGCATTGGGCAGGTATTATTGTATCACTATTTACTTTCAATTTTCTATTTTAGCTAATTAATTGACCCATTAGCTATCTTTGATACTTTAGATTCATAGATTTCTTCTTACTTTTGATCTGAATAAACAGATGTTTTGTTTGTATTTTTTAAGTAGCTGATGGCCTCGAAAAAAACTAGCTTAATCCACCTAGAAATGGTGATACGTCTTTCGCGCCTTTTAAAAAGTAATAAGAAAAACACATTAAAGAAGACAAAATAGCACTTTGGAGGGGGAAGGGTCATTTGGCCGAAACCCATTCGGCCGAAAGCCATTTGGCCGAATGCCACTAGGCCGAAGGTTGTTTGGCCGAATATACTGTTTGGCCGAACAGACCATTAGGCCGAAAGTCATTTGGCCGAATGAGTCATTTGGCCGAAAGGGTCGTTTGGCTGAAAGGGTCATTAAGCCGAATGCGTTATTTGGCCGAATGGGTTATTTGGCCGAAAGGGTTGTTTGGCCGAAAGGGTTGTTTGGCCGAAAGGGTTACTTGGCCGAAAGGGTCATTTGGCCGAATGGGTCGTGTGGCCGAAAGGATCGTTTGGCCGAATGGGTCGTTTGACCGAATGAGTCGTTTGGCCGAATGGGTCATTTGGCCGAATGGGTCGTTTGTCCGAATGGGACGTTTGGCCGTTTGGCCTAGAAATGGTGGTACGTCTTTCGCGAATTTTAAAAGTAATAAGAAAAACACATTAAAGAAGACAAAATAGCACTTTGGAGGGAAGGGTCATTTGGCCAAAACCCATCGGGCCGAAAGCCATTTGGCGGAATGCCACTAGGCTGAAAGTTGTTTGGCCGAATACACCATTTGGCCGAACAGACCATTAGGCCGAAAGTCATTTGGCCGAATGGGTCATTTGGCCGAAAGGGTCGTTTGGCTGAAAGGGTCATTAGGCCGAATGCGTCATTTGGCCGAATGGGTTATTTGGCCGAAAGGGTTGTTTGGCCGAATGGGTCGTTTGGCCGAATGGGTCATTTGGCCGAATGGGTCGTTTGTCCGAATGGGTCATTTGGCCGAATGGTTCGTTTGGCCGAATGGGTCGTTTGACCGAATGGGTCGTTTGGCCGAATGGGTCATTTGGCCGAATGGGTCGTTTGTCCGAATGGAACGTTTGGCCGAATGGGTCATTTGGCCGAATGGATCGTTTGGCCGAATGGGTCATTTAGCCGAAAAGGTCGTTTGGCCGAAAGGGTCATTTGGCCGAACGTGTCATTTGGCCGAAAGGGTCATTTAGCCGAATGGGTCATTTGGCCGAATTTTTCTCTTCACATTGTAAAAAGTGAGACGCGCCGAAATGAGTAGTGTGACGTCTCACTCCCCACTTCTTAGACGTCTCACTTCTCACTCCTCATTTCTCACTTCTCACTGTGAAAAGTGAGTAGTACGAAGTGATAAATGAGGAGTGATAAATTAGCAGTGAGAAGTGAGACGTCTCACTTCTCACTCCTCATTTCTCACTTTTCGATGTAAAAAGTGAGTAGTGCGAAGTGGGTAGAGACGTCTCTCTACCCACTACCCACTTCGTACCACTCACTTTTCACAGTGAGAAGTGAGAAATGAAGAGTGAGTAGTGAGACGTCTCTTTACTCATTGATAATTTCTCACTTTTCAAATGAACTATTCGACTAAATGTCCTATTCGGCTAAATGGCCCTTTCAGCAAAACGACCCTTTCGGACAAACAACCCTTTTGACCAAATTACCCTTTCGGTCAAAAGACCCTTTCGGCCAAATGATCCTTTCGGCTAAATGATCCTTTCGGCCAAAGGACCCATTCGGTCAAACGACCCTTTCGCCCAAACGACCCTTTCGGCCAGACGACCCTTTCGGCCAAATTACCCTTTCGGCCGAATGACCCATTCGGCCAAACTACCGTTTTTGTCGAATGACTTTTACGCCAAATGACCCTTTCGGCTAAATAATCCTTTCGGCAAAACGACCCTTTCAGCCAAATGACTTACGGCCAGATGGGTTTCGGCCTAATGGTCTGTTCGGCCTAGTGGTATTCGGCCGAAAGACATTTGGCCGAATGCCACTAGGCTGAAAGTTGTTTGGCCGAACAAGCCATTAGGTCGAAAGTCATTTGGTCGAAAGGGTCGTTATGCCGAAAGTCATTTGGCCGGAAGGGTCGTTTGGCTGTAAGGGTCATTAGGCCGAAAGGGTCATTTAGCCGAAAGGGTCATTAGGCCGAAAGGGTCATTTGGCCGAAAGGGTCATTTGGCTTAAAGGGTCGTTTGGCCAAAAGGGTCATTTGGCCGAATAGTTCATTTGAAAAGAGAGAAATTAGGAATGAGAAGAGAGACGTCTCTTCATTTTTCTCTTCACACTGTAAAAAATGAGAAGCGCGAAATGATTAGTGAGGCCCAACTTGCAGTTGAAGTCTTGGAGCATATGGAAGAGGTGAATGACTAACTGTTGGAGGAAACTTCATCTGTTCAAACCGGAAATATCTATTCGTTGCCTGAATGTCGGGGAATATTCCAGTGGAAATGGTTTGCGATTTTCTTGACCTTTGAATGCCATGTTGCGTGCGGCAATTTAATCTTTATAGCAACGGTTCTCAACCTGGGGTACATATACCCCTGGGGGTACCTTCGCTGGCCCTAGGGGGTACCTCGGACAAAAATGCGTAATGGCGGACATATTACAATTTCAATCAAAATTCATTGATAAAGTTTTGATAATTGTGTATTTTCTATTTCAAAAATTTATATTGTTCATAATAAGTAATGCGATCAATAAATCCCAATTGACACAACCAGCACAATGTATGAAGGGCTGCGGAACAAAAGATCAAACGAACAAAACGTCGAATGAAATAAATGATTTTTTTTTCACTAAAACTCGGTTGCTTCGTTGCAAGAGGATTAGAAGCATCCTTTTACGCCTCTCGGAAGCCTTCTTCCAAGCAGCTCGAAGGCTTCCTTTCAAGAGGCTCGGAAGCCTCCTTTCAAGAGGTTCGGAAGCCTCTTTTCAAGAGGTTTGGAAGCCTATTTTCAAGAGGTTTGGAAGCCTCTTTTTAAGAGGTTCGGAAGCCTCTTTTTAAGAGGTTCGGAAGCCTCCTTTCAAGAGGTTCGGAAGCATCCTTCCAAGAGGTTCGGAAGCCTATTTTCAAGAGGTTCGGAAGCCTCCTTTCAAGAGGTTCTGAAGCCTCCTTTCAAGAGGTTCGGAAGCCTCCTCTCAAGAGGCTCGGAAGCCTCCTCTCAAGAGGTTCGGAAGCCTCCTCTCAAGAGGCTCGGAAGCCTCCTCTCAAGAGGCTCGGAGCCTCATTTCAAGATGCCCCGAAGCCTCTTTCTAAGAGGCTTGGAAGCCTCCTCTCAAGAGGCTCGGAAGCCTCCTCTCAAGAGGCTAGGAAGACTCCTCTCAAGAGGCTCGGAAGCCTCCTCTCAAGAGGCTCGGAAGCCTCCTCTCAAGAGGCTCGGAAGCCTCCTCTCAAGAGGCTCGGAAGCCTCCTCTCAAAAGGCTCGGAAGCCTCCTCTCAAGAGGCTCGGAAGCCTCCTCTCAAGAGGCTCGGAAGCCTCCTCTCAAGAGGCTCGGAAGCCTCCTCTCAAGAGGTTCGGAAGCCTCCTCTCAAGAGGCTCGGAAACCTCCTCTCAAGAGCCTTTCTAAAGGCTTGAAAGTCTCTTTTCAAGAGGCTCAAAAGCCTCCTTTCAAGAGTCCCCGAAGCTTCTTTCCAAGAGGTTTGGAAGGATCCTTTCAAGAGGCTCTGAAACCTCCTGTCAAGAGGCTAGGAAGCCTTCTTTCTAGAGGCTCAGAAGCCTCCTTTTAAGAAGCTCAAAAGCCTTCTTTTCTAGAAGCTCAAAAACCTCCTTCTCTAGAGACTCAAAAACCTCCTTTCAAGTTGCTCGGAAGCCTTCTTTCAAGAGGCTCGGAAGCCTTCTTTCAAAAGGCTCTGAAGCCTTTTTCCAAGAGGATCGGAAGGCTCCTTTCGAGAGGTTCGGAAGCCTTTTTCCAAGAGGTTCGGTTGCCATCTTTCAAGAGGCTCGGAAGCCTCCTCTCAAGAGGCTCGGAAGCCTCCTCTCAAGAGGCTCGGAAGCCTCCTCTCAAGAGGCTCGGAAGCCTCCTCTCAAGAGGCTCGGAAGCCTCCTCTCAAGAGGCTCGGAAGCCTCCTCTCAAGAGGCTCGGAAGCCTCCTCTCAAGAGGCTCGGAAGCCTCCTCTCAAGAGGCTCGGAAGCCTCCTCTCAAGAGACTCGGAAGCCTCCTTTCAAGAAGCTCAAAAGCCTTCTTTTCTAGAAGCTCAAAAACCTCCTTCTCTAGAGACTCAAAAACCTCCTTTCAAGTTGCTCGGAAGCATTCTTTCAAGAGGCTCGGAAGCCTTCTTTCAAAAGGCTCTGAAGCCTTTTTCCAAGAGGATCGGAAGGCTCCTTTCGAGAGGTTCGGAAGCCTTTTTTCAAGAGGCTCGGAAGCCTCCTCTCAAGAGGCTCGGAAGCCTCCTCTCAAGAGGCTCGGAAGCCTCCTCTCAAGAGGCTCGGAAGCCTTCTCTCAAGAGCCTTTCTAAAGGCTCGAAAGTCTCTTTTCAAGAGGCTCAAAAGCCTCCTTTCAAGAGTCCCCGAAGCTCTTTCCAAGAGGCTTGGAAGGATCCTTTCAAGAGGCTCTGAAACCTCCTATCAAGAAGCTCAAAAGCCTTCTTTTCTAGAAGCTCAAAAACCTCCTTCTCTAGAGACTCAGAAACCTCCTTTCAAGTTGCTCGGAAGCTTTCTTTCAAGAGGCTCGGAAGCCTTCTTTTAAAAGGCTCTGAAGCCTTTTTCCAAGAGGATCGGAAGGCTCCTTTCGAGAGGTTCGGAAGCCTTTTTTCAAGAGGTTCGGTTGCCATCTTTCAAGAGGCTCGTAAGTAGAGCATAAAATATTTATTTTCATGAAGCAACTTCACTCCGACTTTTGACATTCGTGTTTTGATTATTCAAAACATAGAATGACTTACTCAGTTTACTTCTTCATAAATTCATTCAATTGATTACCACTGAGTATGGTAACTGCGCGCGAAAAAAACAAAATTAGCCTTGATTATATTGACATTTGGCGCTAAAAATGCCCCTCAATTGAACGTCGGGATTAGATCTATGCGTGTATTTATTTAAATCATCAAACATGTGTTCAGTTTTACGATTATTTAATAATTTGTGATATTTAAATAAATACTCACTGACCCATATTCATTCTGAAAATTGACGGTGCAGAGCCGAATATGAATATGTTTAGGAGTGAAGTGACAAAGAAGGCCGATGGGCTTCATAAAAAATAATCGAATATTTAAAGCTCTGCTCGTAAGCCTGCTTTCAAGAGGCTCGGAAGTCTACTTTCAGGTGGTTCGGAAGCCTTATTTCAAGGGGCCCGGCAGCCTCCCTACAAGAGACTCGGAAGCATCACTTCAAGAAGCTAGGAAGTCTTCTTTCAATAGGCTTGGAAGCATACTATCAAGAGGCTCAGAAGCTCGAAAACCGCCTTCAAGAAGCTCGGAAGCCTCTAATAAAGAGGCGCGGAAGCCTACTCTAAAGGGATTCAAAAGCTTAAAGGAGCTTCCCTTCAAAAGGGCTCGGAATTATATTTTCAAGAGGATTGGAAGCCTATTTTCGAGAGGGGGTTCCTCAAATCATGCAAAAGGTCGAAGGGGTACCTCTCAAGAAAAAGGTTGAGAACCGCTGCTTTATAGTGGTATTATAACCTAGAGTTACATAAAATAGAAGCTCAATAATACATTTGCAATAAAAGAGAAAACCAAAGACAAGTTTTAATTGCAGGAGACTAATGAAAAAATCCGGAGAGAAAGGGGGATGTGTGGGGCGAGACAGCTCTGTTGTATACCACTCTATATTATATACTGTTTATGCCGTCTTGGTGTTGATGACGAGCAAGCAGCTAAGCATCGTTCTCCCTCAGTCAGAGTCCAACAGTGATCCGAGTAAGGCGATACCTCCGCCGAGTGCAATGATGCGTAATGAGTGATTTCCTGGCGTAACCTGCTGCTGTTGAAGAAGGAATCATATCTTCCCGAGCAAATGTCTTACTTGAAAGGGGGATTCATATCCACACCTTTCCTGCTGCCAGGCAAATGCATTATTTAAAAGAAGGGATCATATCTTCCTTTCCCTTAAACTGAGCAAATGCATGAATTGAAAGAAAATGCCCAAATTGAAAGAAGGCATCACATTATCTCTTGTCTTCTACGGGGCAAACGCATCCCTTCAAAGCAGGGATCAAATCTCCCTTGAAGAAATCATATTTCCCCTTTCCTTAAACCGAACAAATGCCCAAAATGAAAAAAAGGAATCATATCCTCTTTTGCCTTCTGCTGAGGAAATTCGAAGAAGGGATCATGTCTTCTTTGCCTAAAACCGAGCAAATGTCCAAATTGAAAAATGGAGTCATAACCTCTCTTGTCTTCTGCTGGGGAAATCCATTATTTGAAAGAAGCAATCATAACTTCTCTTGCTTAAAACCGAACAAATGTTTTAACTGAATAAGTAATCTTTGCTGAATCATATCTGGAATCATATTAAAGAAGGAAGTGTATACTTCTTTGCCTTTATCAAAATAAAACAATTTTAAAATCAATCGAATGCATTCTGATTATGTCGAGATGGTCAAAATTAGTCATGTATCAAATAACGATAATAATTTGTTAGATATATAACGTATCTATGGTGCAAAATTAATTTCTGTATCTGGTAGCCATCCCCGGGTCCGAGCAGTGAGTTTTTTCATGTGATCAAATAGCCATTATTTGCACTTGTTTTGTTAAACTAACTTCAATTCAATTGTGTTTTCCTGCTGAGGTATCAGAAAGCCACAGAAATAAGCAGAAACAAAAATTGAATATGTCATTGAAAATGGAGGGAATTATGAGTAGGATGTAAGAAATTGAGCTGGAGAATCTAATAAGCTCTTATAACAATTGTTAATATCTACAACTTGAATCAAGTAAAAAATAATACTATTTTAATGATGGCTTTACTCATGTAATAGGAACTTGGTCATATTTGAACATGATGCAATAAAGTCCGGTAGTTGGGGACACTTTTCTGAACTGTGAAAATTTACAGCAAAATCCATCATCAAAATACATCGTCGAAAAACGTGTTCTAATGATCAAATATAGTTTGTATGAATCATCAATCATCATCATCTCTATTTGTAACATATTTTTGATATTCTTCTCATTTTATTTGCAGAAACTGTCATACAGTGACTGTATGATGACCAAACAGGAAACATCTTTCAAATTATTTTGATGAACACTTCATTGTTGTAAAAAAAAATCACGATAATAATTGCTGAAATAAAGTATAAATACTTGACAAATCGAAACACACAAGTAATCGATGTTTATTTCAATGTATTCCATTCAGTGAATGTAGAACTAAAATATTGCCAACGACAACAACATTGTCCTCTCTTGTCAAAATCAGGTAAGCTCAACTCGTAACAAGCGATTGTCCCAATCTACAATATGAATAGGTATAGGAATCGATGGGCTAGCATCTAGCAATGTTCAGACATAAACTCGTTCGCTCCCCTATGCTTAAAAAATTGCATTTACCACTTAAATAGGGTAACCGTACCCTTAGTGGAGGTAGCACCAATAGTGGAGGTAGTGGGGTTTTAATGAGATTTATCATATTTATACACTTTACGATGGTTTCAGTTGATGCGTCGTGCTTCAAATATTCTGTTAAATGCAACGTTGGCTTTCTCAGTCTAGGTAAATTAACTAAGACGGCTAGTTTGGCATAACCCGACGTTTCGGTCCCGTGTATTGGACCTTTTTCAAGGGATAAGCTGTCGGCCGACTCTCGTTACATACGGAATGAATGTCTTAACTGGGTAGTTGGAGCTTCTTGTAGTTGCATTACACATTAGATATTAAAAATTAATTAGAAGACAATATTCACTGCACATAGACACAACGCATACACAACTTGACTTGAAAAAGGTCCAATACACGGGACCGAAACGCTAAACTAGCCGTCTTAATTAAATTACCTAGACTGAGAAAGCCAACGTCAAAATATCCATTCTACCAGTCGCAATCTCCTACAGTTAAATGCAACTTATCCTAGGATTTCACTTGGAAAACTATTGAAAACAATGTTTTTCCTTAACAAAATTGACTCCTGACAAAATTGACAACTGTAGCATAATTCATATCATAAGAAACCAATGGATAGCACCACTATGGGAACCAAAATTAATTTTTACTGCCACTAAAGGAACAGTGTACCCATAGTGGCGCAAGCAATATTTGGTAATTGTTGATGTTGAATAACATCTATCTCATTTTTGTTAGCAAATTTATTAGTTTATGGTCTATTGACTAAGATATTAAAGATGTAAATTTCCCATAATTGTCAATTTAAAAAAAATAATTTCTTTTGTGGATCTACTAATACCTCCACTATTGGTACCGTTACCCTAGTGCTCCTAAATCCATATATATAAAACTCAATGTTTGTATGTTTGTATGTATGTTTGTATGTATGTTTGTATGTATGTTCCAGCATAACTTCTGAACGCATTGACCGATCTCAACCAAATTTGGAACACACATTCTTTATCTTAAGGAAACGACGATAGGGGGGCTATGGATGCTGTTTGGAAAAGGGGGAGGGTGTGGGGGGAGGTGTATTGCTTAATCATCGATCAACTCAGTGTACCTTCTGAACCCCTTGGCCGATCTCAACCAAATTTGTAACACACATTCTTTATCTTAAGGAGGAGGTGAGAGGGTGGTTAAACATGCTTTTTGAAAAAGGGTGAGGGTGTGGGGGGAGGGGTTTTTCTTAGTTATCGATGAACTCAGTGTAACTTCTGAACCCTTTGGCCGATTTCAACTAAATTTGGAACACAAATTCTTTATCTTACGGGGGGGAGGAGGGGGGGTTAAGAATGTTTTTTGGAAAGGGGGGGGGGTGTGGGGGGAGAGGCATTGCTTATTTATTGATCAACTCAGTGTAACTTCTGAACCCTTTGGCCGATTTCAACCAAATTTGGAACACACATTCTTTATCTTAAGGAGGGCGATAGGGGGGTAGATCATGCTCTTTGGAAAAGGGGAGGGTGTGGGGGAAAGGGTACTGCTTAGTTATCGATCAACTCAGTGTAACTTCTGAACCCCTAGGCCGATTTCAACCAAAATTGGAACACAAATTCTTTATCTTAAGGAGGGGACGATATGGGGTTAAGCATGCTCTTTGGAAAAGGGGGAGGGTGTGAGGGGAGGTGTATTGCTAAGTTATCGATCACCTCAGTGTAAATTCTGATTCCCTTGGCCGATTTCAACCGAATTTGGAACACAAATTCTTTATTTTTAGGAGACGACGATAGGAGGGTTAATGATGCTCTTTGGAAAAGAGAGAGGGTGTTGGTAGGAGGAGTATTGCTTACTTATTGAGCAACTCAGTGTAACTTCTGAACCCCTTGGCCGATTTCAAACAAATTCGGAACATAAATTCATTATCATAAGGAGACAACGATAGGAGGTTAGAGAGAGAGGGTATGAGGCGAGAGGTATTGTTTAGCAATCGATCAACTCAATGTGAATCTTGAGCCTCATGACCGATTTGAACCAAATTTGTAACAAATATTTTCTGTCCTAAGGAAGCGATTTTAGTGGATATGAGTAAGTCATTTTAAAAGGGGAGGGTGTGAGATAGGGGTATTGCTTAGTTATCGATGAATTCAGCATGACTTCTTAACCCATTTATCGATGTCCACCAAATTTGGAACCCATATTATCTGTCTAAGGAAGACTATATCAGAATGGGTAGAAGTGTCATAGCTGAATGAGAGGGATTGTATATTTATTGAACGAACAGTTTAGTATACCTTTTTATCGCATGGGTCAATTCAAACCAAACACGTAAACACGTAATCTCTACCCAAAAGAAACTATTATATAGAGGCTGGAAGGAACTTTTGGAATGGGAGAGGGGGTTATTAGGGTTGGGTATTGTTTAGAAAACGATTTAATTTAAAATCCCTCTTATTTAGTACATCCGAGGTTCTTTGACATTGTACAATGCTCCGAAAACAAATTGCCCAAATTCCTTAAAAATAGAAAATCCTCGACAATAACATTTTCCCGGTAATAACATTTCCCCAAAAATGACTCTAACGAAAATGATATTTGCCAAAAATGACACTTCCCGATACACATATCCTAGAATATGACATTTCCCTGAATATGACATATTCTTGAATATAGCAGGCCATTAACATAACACTATTTGGCCTAAGGTCATTCGACATGAAGGACATTTGGGATAATTAAGAACAGCATCAGAAAAATCTTGCATAGGTATAAAACAATCATAATTGTTACCCTTCATCGGAATAATGGTATGCCCAGTGAAAGGCAATGATTAATGTGTTTCCTTCTGAATGGTGGATGTGTTGCTTCTTTAAAAGTAGGCTTTTGCCCGGAATAAGGCAATGGTTGGTGTGATCCCTTCTTTAAAAATATGCGTTTGCCCGGAATATGGCATCGATGGATGTTTTTCCTTCTTTAGAAAAAGACGTTTGCCTGGAATAAGACTTTTCAAACCCACGATCCCTTCTTCAAAATCAGTCAGTGTTTCCAAAAGCCTTCTTTTAATCAAATGATAAAATATAAATAAGTAAACACAATTACCCTGTTGACTGTTGGTTTTATCATTTTCCGATTTTAAAATAAAACTGCAAACCAAACTGGCAATTCCGAGCAAGACCGGGTACATAAAGCTAGTATTTGAATAATTTGGTTGCTACTAATTTGATTGTACACGCGTCATTTGAAGTGTGTATGGAATTTACTGTAGAAAACGTCAATCAATTAAGCCATATAAGCCATATAAGCCATATAAGCCAAATCATAAATAAAACAAAGATGCGCAACTTTGATATCGATGTTATTCTTTTTCGTGTTAAATTGTTTTTCCCACGATAACGTACTTTCTTGATAAATTTACTTACAAGGATCAAATCGTTTCCTAACAAAGGCAATCGGTTCGCATTACCGCTGTTCCTTTTTTTCGTTTTTCAGCAACAACTCCTTGATTCTAATGTTATAAGTACAACACAATTTGAATAACATTGTCTTACCCTTGGTCTTACCCAATCTCTGATTAACTCAAAACAACGCCTAGTCACTTTTATGTGTGGTCGTTAGCAGATAAAATTGTTCAACATTTTATCATAAGACGAGTTTGTACAATCCCATTTAATTCCACCACTTAATTGTACCTTGACAGATACGTATTTCGACCTCAACAGTAAGGTCGTCCTCAGTGTCTCGTACTTGACTCGTACAAACTCGTCTTATGACAAGTGAAGACATTCCACTAAAAAGCTCAAAATAATTTTCTTAACATTTTATCTAATCCGAGTGATTGCAATTATTAGATTAGAAGACAATAATAATCATAAATAATTCAAAAATACAATTAGACATCTTAGCCAAGACTGTTTTTTTCAGTTCAAGTTTTTTTTTCCCAAAGTAACTTATAATTGTATGTGACTCGTGATTTTGGGGGACTGTAGATTTATTACATTCCCAACTTAGACAAATGTCGCTCACGTTTTACCACGTCATTTGTCAACGTTTATTCGTATAATCGTCTGTCCTCGATTGCGTGATAAACGAGTTCCCATCCTACATCCATTATTGGTTTTATGGAGCAACCAACGGCTAAAGCAGACACGACTAACTGGGAAATCCTCAACGCAAAGCTTCTCAGCTTACATCTCGTTTATCAGTGATTCTGCTTAAACCGTTTAATCTGGTTCCTCTTGGCTGACGTCGTTCTTCGTTTTTTTTTTGCCGTGTTACTTTTATCGATAGAGGGATAGAAGATATGATCCCATGCTAGCTTAGAGTGCGATTCCGGGAAGGATGAGTTTTATCGCGATTTTCCACTTCTGCACCTTTCTACGGAATCGGCAGGCTGTTTCCGAAGAGTAGGTACCTAACGAATCATCACGTACCGCTACCAATGGCGGTGGCTTGCCTCCCGGAAGGAAACTGGGTCAAGGCTTCAACGCTGGTGTTTAATGAGGATTTCGTCGTTTTTTTACGTGGAATTCTGGATGAAATAAGCGGAAGTGGGTCATTGCATGGAATAGAATACATCTCATATACTTATTTTTATCGCTTTTCGGAAGTTATAATTACTGAAGGGATATGTATCTTTTACTCTTAAAACGTAATGTGCACTGCTGTTCTCACACTGCTATTGTAGTAGGTAGGGGAGAACAGTCCTAAATGCACCCTTTAAGCTTTTTCGGTGTTTTCACTACTATAAACAGGAATAACGAACCATTTAAACGTGCAGATTAAAATTTTACAAAACCAGCTACATTTCACAATAATCTTATTTTCATGCCAACAAGGTTTTTGTGACTTTCTAACGAATAAAAATATGTTTTAAAATGGACCTGGAGAAAAACGCAATGGTTGTGAAAAAATACTCAATTGCATGTCAGACAATGGCAATGGTGAACGCATGGTTGTTTGTTTGCCTTAGCGATTTTATCGAAAACCTTACGGATGTGATGAAAGAATTGCAAATCGCTAAATTTAAGTGAAACTGGAGGGATATTGCTCAGTCATTTCATTGCAACTCGATAATGTTTAAGCAATATTGAACGCACTAGTGTGCAAAATCCGATCGTTACACAAACGAACAGCAACTCGGTAGACACGATGACGCACATGGTACAACACATAGAAGGAATTCGATAGTATTAGACTCAGGGGGGTTAGTTTTACGGTGACCGAAACCCCACCAAATGGTAATACTCGATCAGAAATGTCCTACAAAAGATTATATAAGTCATTTAGTGAGCAAAGCCATTTCTCGCTTAACTTTTCAAAAAGTCCTAAGCAACATTTTTTTCATGAATTAATTTGAATACTGCAATCAATAGCTATCATGTTGTTCTGTTGATTGCGCTATTCAAATTAATTCATGAAAAAAATTTTACTTAGGTCCTTTTGAAAAGTTAAGCGAGATTTTGCCTCGTAGGTGCGTTTTGTACGGTTCTCCCTATCTACACAGTATAAAAATGTTACAGCATATATGATGTATGATATACCGATCGGCGTGAAAATTTGTATGTGAAGGTTTCTGGGGCCGGGAAAGGTTCTTAAAATGGTTCGAGACCCCTCCCCCCTTTGGAAAGGGGGAGGGGGGGCTCCCGTACAAATGAAACTAAAATTTCTGCATAACTGAAGAACTAATCATAAAATGAATCAATTTTAGGCAAAACAAAGTTCGTCGGGTCTGCTAGCGCAAATAAACGTAAATATAGGGGAAGTGCACCGGTTTTGGCCAACCCTGAAAAATACATATTTTTCCAAAATAATCGATCAGTTGAAATCAGCGTTGATGCGTGAGGGATATATCTCTTGTTGGAACTAATAAAACCCTTGCGAATTGCTTTATTATTGGAGTTATTCGCAAAATTGGCCAAATTAGGAACATGGCCAAAACCGGTACAGTTCCCCTACGAAATATGTCTGGCTGAACATTCTTCTTCTTCTTCTTCTTCTTCATTGGCATTACATCCCCACACTGGGACATTGCCGCCTCGCAGCTTAGTGTTCAATTAGCACTTCCACAGTTATTAACTGCGAGGTTTCTAAGCCAATAAGTTACCATTTCTGCATTCGTATATCATGAGGCTAACACGATGATACTCTTATGTCCAAGGAAGTCGAGACAATTTCCAATCCAAAAATTGTCTAGAGCGGCACCGTGAATCGAACCCAGCCACCATCAGCATGGTCTTGCTTTGTAGACGCGTATCTTACCGCACGGCTAAGGAGGGGCTGAACATTCTTATTTATCGTCAAAAAAAGATAAAATAAGGGTTGCTGATTGACATTACCTTTCCGATTACTATCAATGTGGTTGAACAACCATAAATATTACTTCATTTTCAATTTTGATCCCGTTTCGTTTTTACTTTCCTTACGTTAAAGAAATGATGACGCGGGCGCCTAATCCGACATTCAAATGAACAATCGCTCACTTTCAGCGATTGATTGTTTATTCTCGCGAAGGATGAACAATTGAACAAATTAAGGAAATGCCAATACTGTTGGCAGTCCCCAGTCAACTGGCGCAACTCCCTTCCCGTGGTGATTGTGGAGATGCAGAGGTCTTCTCGGTCTCTAGTAGCAACAATAACCTCCCTTTCCCAACTGACTGTAAGGACTTGGCCGGCGCCGTTATTGACCAACATTTGCGAGCACGTGCACTTCGAGAATGGATGGTAAATCCCAACCACTATTCACTTGGATCGTAGTGCAATTTGCATCAGTTCTGATCAATCACGGAGAAGCAACCCTTGCATTAATATGTACAGTCAGTCTAAGCTAAGCCAAGCTGATCTGCATATAGCTGTGATATGAAAATTAGGAAGACGAGTTAGTACTATCCCATTAAGGTTAGAATAGTGCGTCTTATAAGAACATTCAATTTAAAAACTTTAAATAATTTCAGAACTTAGGAATCTTGCCTACTATATAGAGGAGCTTGCAGAATACTTTATGAAGGAGCATTCCAGAGATAGGTATGAAGAGAATATTACAAATAATTTGGGCGGAGGTTTGAAAATAGGCTTCTACTTCTAATCAAAACTTGTAAAGAGAATTCCAACAAAAACTTTCACATCGCATTAGAAAGGTCAAAAACTAGCTGTCCAGCCTGTCTAGTTCCTGGGAGGACGTTAGGCAAAATAACAGCGATTTTAATCAATACTGTTCTCTGATGGCCCTCTGCACACTTTCACCTTCTATTAAGTAAAAATTTTACTTGTCACTCGCTTGCGATATCTTTCAGTTCTATTCTTCATTGCTTTTGATTGCTCCCTTTTACTTTGAGCTTAGTGCGTGTGTATTCACCAATAAAAGCCAATGAAAAATTCAAACAATAATCTCAAACAGTTAAAACACAATGCGGACTCACTTGACTGTGGATATACAACAGTAATATTATGTTCGCACTAGGGCCGTGTAACATGTTATTCAGGTCGCAGTGTGAACTGAACATAGTATAAAGCACATGTTTCGATTGGACGAATCAAGCATCCGAAAGATATTCAATTTGCAGAAAACAGCTTACGGCGGTGGGGGTGGAACTTGGATTCTGATGGCTTTTCCGCAAACACAACCTTCTTTTTGTTCCTGTTGTGTAGGGGTTATCACGTTTATCTAGAGAGTAGGGGTTTGAGGGTTCGAGTCCCTTGAAGAGACGTGATTTCTTTTGGACAAATTTCATATCCATTTCGAAGCATGTGCTGTACATATGCTCAGACAAGATGTTTAACAAAAAATGATTTTCGTACAGCCGAGTTGCTGAATAATATGCAATTAATTGAGAAAAAATATTTTCGGGCCATATCTAACAAATGGCATTTTCAGCCAAATGACACTGTCGACTAAATGACCCTTTCTGTCAAACAACCATGTTAAGCCAAACGGCGTTTTAGGTTTGATGATCATAACAGCTAAACGATCTTTTAGGACAACGGCCTTTTCTGGTCAAACTTGCAGTTCGGCCATATGTCACTTTGGCGCTTTAATTGGTTTTCGATATAATAACCGTTTCGCCTATAATCGTTCATTTCGGCTGGATTGCTTTCAGCGGAAGTGTTTTTCGGCCGAATGGCTTTCCGCAGAATGGCTAATCAATTCTTCTTTTATTTTATAATTTCATGCAGAATTTCCGAAGATTTTTTTAGGGACCATACAAGGATTTTTTGAATAATTAATTTTTTTTTGTAAGTTCCAAACAGTTCAGCGAAATTCCGGAAAATCTCCCTTGGATATTCCGAAGAACATTCCATAATTTTTTTTATAAAAAATCCCTTGCAAATTCTAATGAATATACTCTAGAAATTCCGATTAATTCCGTTGAAATCCTAAGACTTTTTTTGTTGAAATTCTCATTTTGAACAGTTTTAATGTGAAATTTGTATTTTCCTAGGAAATTCTGGAGAATTTCTCTGGAAAATTCCAAATAGTTTTTCATTAAAACTTCTTGAAATTTCCCGCGGATATTCCACATATTTTTTCTTGGCAAGTCATGACTCGGCCTCTTCTTGGCAGATCTCATTGGCATGTACATTGTACACTGCACAAGCATCTATGGAGAGCCGCTGCCATCCTATTTTTCTCCATTCATATGGGGTCACATATTTTGATGAACCTACCAAGTTAGTTTTTGGATCTTGACGTTGATTTCATAAGGTGTGTTGAATACAAGTGGTTAAGGTGCAAAGAATAAATTGCTTCAAAAATCAAACGACGCGTTCGAAAATTATTCCGCATGAGAATAGTTTGTGGTTTGGAAAATCCCAAGCCTTGTCTGGCAAACCGCCGGAAAAAGGCGGGATTGGAAGACTACCGGGAAAGTTTAGTTTTTGGATCTTGACGTTGATTTCATAAGGTGTGTTGAATCCAAGTGGTTAAGGTGCAAAGAATAAATTGCTTCAAAAATCAAACGACGCGTTCGAAAATTATTCCGCATGAGAATAGTTTGTGGTTTAGAAAATCCCAAGCCTTGTCTGGCAAACCGCCGGAAAAAGGCGGGATTGGAAGACTACCGGGAAAGTTTACGATTTGAAAAATACCAAGGTTCCAGGGAGTGCTGATTTTGGTTAAAATAAATTTAGTTTTTAATTTGTGCACTTGGAGGCGTAAGTGTACATGAGATCACCAGTTGAGCTATATATAACGAAATCTAAGAGATATGGAGAACTATCGTGTGCTACAAACTTGAACGGAAGGCAAATTTAGTTTTTTTAGATAGAATAGTTATGGTGATGGGGCTGCAAAATGGTAGGTTGACATCAAGGAAGGAGCGCCCAACAGAACTCTGGTCCCCACAAGTTCCTATCTCACGCTTCCACGGGTCGTCCGATGACAAAAGACCGCCAGCTAAGGGTTGTGTACTTAGCTGGTAGTGCAGCCTGGGCACTGTTGTCCTTCTGATATCAGCTAGAGTGAGAAGGTACGCCTCGAGCGTCTGTTCACCAGGAGGTGCGGCTCAAACAGCGTCTGCCTGGTACCCAGCGGCTGATTAACGAAATGCTGTATCGCGTCAGCTATACCTAAGGTGGCAGCCCCACCAGCGCGATGTAGGTAACGCGACCCCGATAAGGTAGCTTACTGAAGCCTCTCATATACCACGAAAAATGGAGATAGAAGAAAAAGAGAACGTTATTCTTGGCAACCGACCCGGCAACGAAATAAGGACTATGATTGGAAACTCGGTACCTGGAATGTCAGGACCCTAAATGAACCTGGACGAGTGAGCCTTCTGGCTTGCGAACTGCAGAAGGTTGGAGTGAACGTGGCCGCTATTCATGAAGTCCGATGGCCCAGATCCGGAGAACTGAATTCCGAGCCGTGGACACCACGACCAACACTGCATTCAAGTATAACATCTACCACAGCGGCGGCGGAAAAACAGAGCAGAGGAGTTGGTTTCGTAGTGATGGGCAAGCAGATGAAGCGAGTGATGCGGTGGAAACCCATTAGCGAACGAATCTGTGTGTTGAGGATACGGGGAAAATTCTTCAATTACAGCCTAATCAACGTTTACGTACCGACAAACGATAAATCCGACGACGTGAGGGACACGTTTTATGAATGTCTTGATAAAGCCTATGGAGAGTGCCCAAAGCATGACGTGAAAATTGTTATCCGAGACGCTAACGCTCAGGTCGGTAGAGAGGACTTTATCCGTCCCATAATCGGTAGGGAGAGCCTTCACTCCGCTACCAATGACAGTAAATTATGCTTCTGCCAGAGGGATGGCCATCAGTAGCACCTACTTTGCACGAAAGAAAATCCGAAAGCACACCTGGAGACACCCAAATGGTGAAACTTGCAACCAGATAGACCATGTTCTGGTGGATGGGCGCCATTTCTCGGATGTTATCGATGTGCGGACATTCAGAGGTCCGAACATTGACTTCGATCACTACCTCGTTGTCAGTAAAATTCGATCACGGTTATCAACTGTATCGAACGAAAGATCACAGCCAACGATGCGTTACAATATCCAGCGATTGTCAGCGGAAGGAGTATCGGCTGAGTACCGCCAGAAGCTCGACGAATGGATAAGTGCAATCAACGTTAGCGACAACATCAACGATCTATGGGAGTCGCATATGGTGAGCACAACAGCACGAGAAGTGGTAGGCACTGCACGGAGGCGACCCAGGACAGGTTGGTTCGATGCGGAGTGTGAGAGAGTGACAAACGAGAAGAACGTTGCCAGAAGCCGAATGTTGGTGTCGGGTACCCGATCAAATAGAGATCGGTACAAGGAAGCAAGAGCAGCAAATTATTAGTGAGGCGCAGGAAAAAATGGAGCAGAACGGAGGTTTTATGACTCTGTCAATGGCGTGCGGAGAAAGACAGCGCCATCTCCCGTCATGTGCAACGACCAACAAGGGAATTTGCTGACAGATAAAACTGAGGTGGCTGCCAGGTGGAAGCAACACTTCGAGACTTTGTTGAATGGAGGAAGTGACGGTGCATCGGTGAACAGAATAAATATTGGCGACGATGGACAAGCTGTGGAGTCACCTACACTAGATGAGGTTAAAAAAGCTGTTAAAGAGCTGAAAAACAATAAGGCTGTGGGGAAAGACCAGCTCCCGGCTGAACTTCTCAAACATGACAGTGAGCAGCTTAATGAAGTTCTGCACCATATAATGTCGAAAATATGGGTAGACGAGGAAATGCCTGCTAGCTGGTTGGACGGCCTCATCTTTAAGAAAGGGCACAGACTGGAGTGCGCCAATTGCCGAGGAATAACCCTCCTTAATTCGGCGTACAAAATTATGCCCAGTATTCTGTTCAACAGATTGAGACCGCTTGAAGAGTCCTTCGTCAGCGAATACCAAGCAGGTTTTCGTGAGGGCCGATTAACGACGGATCAAATGTTCACCCTGAGACAAATCCTTGATAAATTCCGGGAGTACAACTTGAAGACACGTCATCTGTTTATTGATTGCAAGGCGGCGTACGATTCAGTGAAATGGAATGAATTATGGCAGATTATGCTTGAACATGGTTTTCCGGCGAAACTGTTACGGCTGATTCGTATAACGTTGGACGGATCGAAATCAAGTGTAAGGGTTGCGGATGAAATATCGACGTCATTCGTGACCTTAGATGGATTAAAGCAGGGTTATGCACTCTCGAATCTACTGATCAATATAGCGCTCGAGGGAGCGATTAGGAGAGCTGGCGTGCAAAGAAGCGGTACCATTATCACAAGATCGCATATGCTCCTGGGTTTTGCGGACGATACCGATATTATCGGAATTGATCGCCGTGCCGAGGAAGAGGCTTTTGAGCCTTTTAAGAGGGAGACAGAGAGGATTGGACTCACGATCAATACCAACAAAACGAAGTATATGGTCGCTAGCAATCAACGTGGGTTCATTAGTGGTGGTGGTAGTGAAATGGTGCTGGATGGTGTAAAATTTGAAGTGGTGGAAGAATTTGTGTATCTTGGAACATTAGTGACGTGCGATAATGATGTTACCCGCGAGGTAAAAAGGCGTATTGCAGCAAACGAAAACAAAACTCGCGTTGTATACTATTCTGATTCTTCCGGTGGCTTTATACGGCCATGAAACATGGACTTAAAAGGAGGCTGATCGTAGAGCTTTCGGAGTGTTTGAACGAAAGATGCTGCGCACAATACTCGGCGGTAAACAAGAGAACGGTATCTTCCGGCGTCGCATGAATCACGAATTGTACCAGGTATATAAAGGGCTGGATATTGTTAAGCTTATACAACACGGCAGACTACGGTGGGCTGGTCACATTGTTCGTATGCCGGAAGAACGCCAAGCGAAGATAATATTTAGTAGAGAACTCAGAAGAGGCCGCAGGCTTCGTGGAAGGCCGCGTACACGATGGCTTTTTGCAGTTGAAGAGGACCTGAGGGCGCTGTTCAGGGCGACTGGAAGCGATTGGCCCAGGATCGAGTCCAGTGGAGAAGGATACTCCATTCGGCGTAGGTTCATCGAAGAGCTGTAGCCCATCAAGTATCAAGTAAGTTATGGTGATGAATGCCCAGACAACCACACATCGCATAAGAATGCACGATTAAAATCGTTTACCGATTCAAATTTCATCATAATCGCATTGTGGTGTGAAGCTCATCAGTTTATTTATAAATTTTCCCGCACAGTAGGCTATTTTACGAGTTTATTCCAGCATCATTTGTTGACGTCGCATATTCCTGCAAACAAATTCAAATGAAATCGGATTATCTGTCAAACAGAGTTTGTTATCACAAACTACATCGCAATGTATAACGAATAGACTCGCACAAAATTCGTGCACATCGCATACACTATCGTGCAACGTCGGATAAGAAATACACATATATCGCCTCCACTTTCGCACGTAAAAAGCGTTTTCGCGACTGGTGTGCGATGAAAATTGTGCGCATAGGCATCGCATAACAAAAAAACAATTCTATTATGCATGCATTCTGGATGTCTGGGTGGTACACTTTAAAATATTTCTCCAAACATAAAATTTAAAAAAATCAATTATTTTTTAAAACCTAATATGTGGCATATGAATGGTGTTAATATGGAAAACAAAAGGTTTCCCTTCAAGCTCCTTAGAACAGTAGTGAAAACTAGAAATATTACAATAGAAGATCGGCGAAGACGCCATCTAATTTTCAATCTAAATGTCAAAAGCGGTTCCAATTCGACTTGTTTACATTTTGCAGCCATAAAAAGAAAGCAAAAAGTTCAAGTGATGCCAGTATTATGTTCACGATTTCATTCATTTTCATACGTGGCCATTTCGACAGTTTTTCACTCCGCCGGTCTCTGGTTATACAGTTGCTAGTGAAAAGCACGAAACAAATTGTAATTATTTCAAAATTGCATAATAAGAACGCATGAATGAGTTGTAGCAATATTACTTATTTTGTTTCCTATTAAGGCAAATCTCATTATTTTCTTATGGGATTGACCATAATGGGATCACCAGTGCGACAACTGGTAGGGTAACTGTTTTGGCCATGTTCCTAATATGGCCAGTTTCTCTCAGAACCCCAAAAATAAAGCAATTTTTGAGAGTTTTATTAGTTCTAACAGCAGATATATCCCTTATATTATCTTTCTTCGCTGTCGAAAGTGACCGATATTTTTTTTGAAAAATATGCATTTTTCAGGGTTGGTCAAATTAGGCACTAAGGTGGCTAAAACCGGTTCATTTTCCCTACAAAGAACGTGGATTATCAAGTGAAATGAGTTTTTACATTTATGTTTTGTGTCTCTTGAAGGAGATTGAAGGAGTTCTATGGATTCTATGGATATGATTCAGTTATCTACATATGTTTTGAGGTGGTTTGATATGTCATTCGGTGTATAATGCAGTAGTGCGATGATTGATGTTATAGCCACGACTTGTACATCTACCCTATGTTGAAAAATCATAACAGATGAATAGATTGAAGAAATTATTTCAATGGGTATAAAACTGAAAAAATAAAATACATAAAATTCTAAATGTGAAATTGATGAAATCGCGGATTAATAATTATAATAGCACAAAACATATCCAGATCTATTTTAGAAAGGAAAAAAATTATTTTGAGCGAAAACAAAAACTTGGGTTTCAGATGGTCAAGTACGGAAGTATTACCAATTATACAAAATTACAATAAAGAAAAATCTGACTTCCCGCACAAGACATAAATCAAGAAAAACAGAAACGATGATTCTCAGCAATATCACACCATAGTTGGTCAAACGCACGGTGGCAAACAAGCCTCTATTGTCGTTGCATATGTGAATCAGCCTCAATACGGCAAACAGAAGCTCAAGTTTTTTTTCCTCTTAATTTACGTGATTTTTAATATGATAAAAGTTCATCATGGAAGCTTACAAGTCCTTTCGAATTAAATACTGAAAATGCACAAAAATTGAGAACACAATAGAAAACAATTATTGCAAACCTTTCGTTTTTATTTTGAAAATAAATTGGTTTATGCATTTCATACTGAAAGATCGCCATATGATTCTTCAAAGGATCCAAAACTTTCGTAAAATAAGTACGAGTGATCCGGTACCTCTATCAAATATATATTTTGTTCATCAAGGCTTCTAGAGCCGTCTTCTTTCTTAATGTTTATGGTGGTTTGTATATATACGATTCAATGGACAAATTATATAGCAAAGAATGCATAAAGAACAACTACAATCAACAGATCGAGCATGAGAATAGAATGGATACGAAATGTGCTATTGTAATATGTAACGTAAACAAGCCATGGCCTTTAATCAATGAGCATAGATAGAAGGTGAGGAAGAAGACCAAATGCAAGTGTATTAGTGGATGATAGAAAATGTAAACAGCAAATGGTGACGTAGATAATTGCACGGCTGCTTATGGGAGCTCGTTCGAATGTAGTAGTGAAAGCTTTTCCGCCATACACGAATGGCACGCACACAAAATATGGATTTCCATACCTTAGTATTTATTTTCATTGGCCTTTAATTTTGCATCCTTTCCAACATCCTGTCACTCTTCCGTGACGGTTCTTATTGATACAATAACCTCTTCAATGTAAACATGTTTTGTTTTGTACCGCCTTTTCCCGACAATAAATTCCGACTACAGGACATCTAAATACATAGTCTATTAATAAATAGCGTCATTATTGACAGACACTATCTTCCGCTGGCTTACTGCACGGCATTCACACCGTTTTGTTGCATGGAAAACGGTCTTTCCTTCCTATCCAGCTGAAGCTAATTTCCCGTTCTTTCACATTTTAAACCAAACAGACAGACAGTATGTCCACGGCCTCCCACGAACCATTTACTATTCCATTACTAAGTGTCAATTTAGCGAAAGATGGCCATTCTCTCGTTGTGCTACGCGGCTGGAGATGCTATCATCGTGCTCGTGGCCGACAATAACGAGGTACCCACTAATTTACTTGCGAGGGAGCCATATGGGACGGTCCTGGTGTGTGTGGTGAGGCTCGGCAATAGATGCACCAGAAGTGTGCCACTGTCAGTTGAACAAGCAAACATGGGAATCGTTCATCAGCGCCACCGGGGCCCTTGGGAAAAGAGTGGGTGAACAGAACATGCGGTGTGGCTTGCTTTCTGTTTCATGACAATTGATATGAGCGGGCAGGGTGCAGAAAATTGCAAAACATTTCAAAGTCTACTTTTCAATTTCAATTGCGCAAGTTATGCTACCGTTCCATCCTAAGTACTATTTTAAGTTTTATAACGCTCTTGAAGATCACAATTTATTCTACAAGAGTGTTATAAAGCCCACATAAAACCAAAATGTTACTAGGGATAACTCTTATTTTGCTTAAACAAATATAATAGAGGAACGGTTCGGCACTTCATTCCATAGCTCCTATTTCCATCCCATCAAAAACAAAGCAATAAAAAGGAATTTGGTTTGTTTCTTATTTTTGTGATTTTTTCAGCAGTGAGCACGTGTGTTTTCGAAAAGAAACGACGAGATTGGTGCTGTATTTCTTTATTTTGCGATGAGATGAATATATGTTCAGTGAGATGGAAAACAAAACAGTTCCCCTATTTTCATATTAGTTGAAGCGAGATTGTAATAGAAATAAAAGTTTAGTACCCTGCCTTCGGCTGCGACCGGTTGATTCACAATAATATGCGAATGTGTTTTTCGCGGCTTATTTCCACCACCAGCTGTTTTCCATTTCCTTTCAATTTGCTTTATCCCTCTAAAAAGCCATTCACTGGAATTGTGAGGTTTTCAGCGGATGAGATTGGCAGTTCAGATACGGAAGCGAGTGCAGCTTGCTAATGTTTAATGTACGGATGACACTTACATGAGCATTACAAAGGTGGATTACAACCTTTGAAATTGCTTATGGTAGGTAAATAAATTACTGACTGGATGGAGTGCACTTGAAACTGTTATCATTTGGGTTTTGAATTTGTTTGCTAGTTGATTTTTGTTATTGTTGGATGTTTCAATCACTACAATCATTAGTTAGATCTTGCCATTACTATGAAGAGCAATCGCACCCCTTCGATTATTATGGGGCCTTTATATGTGTTCTTAGAATTATTTGCATAATTCAGTAACAAAACTGAAATCAAATCTACAGATGACTTTTTTATATCTAGATATTAGCCATTTAGTGATTTTTATCCATAACGTCAGCAATCAGCATAGAAACGTTGGACACAAAATACATATTAAAAAATAACTAATGATTTGTTGAAGAGAGAGATCGACTGGAAGATTTGTTCTGGATTTTTTTGGCTTTCTCAGTCTTATGTATTCAAAACGATGTGTTTTGTTTTGCCCGTTTATTTTGGCCTTTTTCAAGGGTGAACTAAAAAGGACATGAACATGGAAAAGTGCATAACATGATACATAAAACATATTAAAAAATGACCTACACTGTCTACCGTTTTTCGTTTTTTTTGGTTTGCCGTTTTTCATGTAGGGAAAAAAAAAATTAACACTTGGAAACATAGTTAATCTTGAACATCATAGACATTACACTTTGTCTTACAATTTAAACATTTAGTTTGGACGATTAAGGACTTTGGAAACACTGCTATTTTAGAAGACTTGCACTACACATTAGACTGGACTAGACAGTGTTGAACGGTTCATTTGAAGATGGCAGTAGTTGCTATAAAAATTCTGTTAAAGAATGCTCCAATTAATATCTGTTTTCTATCGTGGTGTGGTTATCTGATTTCTCTCTGCGAGAGGAAGTCGTTTTTATGGTGTGCAATATACCTGCATAGGTTATATTGAGACCTTCCACATCAGTGCGGTAATTGACTGCGTTAGATGTGTTTTGAATGTGGCACATTTCAAGTATTGGTAGGACTGTTGCTCGCAAATTACGGTCTATTGTTTGCGTGTTGTATAGGTTAAATTTGTTGGCTGTTCAACCTATGTTGGGTGACAGCTGTTTTAGCGTGTATGATGTTCTTTGGAATATTGGTGATCTGATCTAACCAGATGATCTTGTTAACGTCGGATTTATGGCCATCGATACGTTTTTTTAAGCTGGTTGGTGGTCATACCAATATAAACCTGTCCACAATCGTTACAAGGGATGCTGTATATGGTGTTGTATTGGTCATATGGCAGGACGGGATCTTTGACTAGTTTTAGCAAGGATTTTGTTGTTTTGGAGTTTCTTCTGGCGATTTTAACGTTCTTGTAATCTTTTTTCAGGATGCTGGAGATGGTTGTTGTTAGCATATGGATGTTTAACATGGATCGATAAATTTCCCGGGTGTTGTGATGATCTTCATATGGCGAACATGATGGATGTGGTCTTGGAGTTTTAATTGGGTCGACGTTGCATAGAGATGAGGTGTATGTTGAGGTGATCGGTGCAGATGGATTGGGTGGCGGAGGTGTAGATTGCAGCAGCGGTGGTGAGGTTCGTTGAATGATTGGCGGCGGTGAAAGGGGCAGATTGAATGGTCCGTTTTCGATTGATGAGGTATGTTGTGTTGGTTGATGAGAAATGTTTCCATTGATGCGGTTTAACATATTGTTAATGAGTGATGATAGGTAGTTGTTTCGTCTTAGGTGCTGGAAAATGTTGAGTTTTTGGGACGAGCCATCAGTGGTGAGTTGTGTGACGCGTTGGATGAAATTTGTCGCTACATTGAGTTTTATGAACGTCGGATGGAAAGAGTGATAGTTGAGAAGTCGGCATACCATCTCGTTTTTATAGACTGGTCATCTAACCGGATAACCGGGTGTATCTAGGAATGGCAATTTGCCATCGATTTCCATTTCGATGGTGAATTGCAGATGTGAGTTGTTGAACTTGTTAAAGGTGTCAAAGGTTTTTTTGCACCTCCGATGTTGGTAGAACGAGAAACAGGTCGTCTACATATTTTTTCAATATGGGAATATTGAAATTTAGATTTTGGATAACCACTTCTAGCAAATCTTCCATAACATAGTCGGCTAATATTGGTGATATGAACGGACTGTATAAGATGAACCTGGATAAGAATTATGCATATGCGAAATTGTTAGAATCTTATACAAATATTTCTTACATTTTTTGTATAAGAATCTAACAATTTCGCATATGCCCAATTGTTAATCAGGTTTTGGTATGTTCTTATACAGAATTGTTAGAAAATCTAACAACCGCCGCACAATGGGGAAATCCGATTTCAAAGGTGGAAAAAATTGATAAATTTCTTCACGAACAACTTACAGAAGAGATCAAAAGCTTATTCGGAAGGAAATTTTGCAAAGAATTCAGTGAGTGCTGTTTCATGGACGTGGAATGCTTCTGTATGTAGTTATTGAGCTCGTTTTGCCCTAATGCCCCATATATCGCGAGTTTCCAAACTATTTGTCATTTTATCTTTAAGACATTGTTCTAAAATTGTGTTTATCTCTTCACTGTGGATCCACAGAAAGGCACTAAATATATTTTGTTGGTAAAAGTTGGAAATTTAAGGGGTTTTGGGGTCAAATAAGCATCAAAGTGCATTTTATGTGCAATTTTCATGTATTGTGTAAAAAATAGTAATATTTACAGATAAGTGTTGATATTATTGTCTCAATGTGTTGAACAGATATTGACAAATGTTTGCCGAACAAAAATTAATGGAATAAAATGTTCTACAAATGATTTATTTGGTAATTTATTGAGATAAAAACAATTTTTAAAATCTTTTGAATAGCACCGATGCCAAACATTTCCAAACCATACCCGATAGCACAACTAGACAAGAATAGTCATATGTTATGAGTCTTGATGTGATCATAGATAGGAGGTGATGGGAGATATTCCTTTTTCGTACCTTTTTGCCCAAATTCCCCTATGAAATAATATAGCTCAATGATTCTGAGCAAGGAAATGATGTAGTAATGTTAATTTATTTGATATTTTCCAATGATATAATGGAAATAACAAATAATCATTAAATTCATTAAAAATATTGAATCATAGGGGATTTAGGGGTCATACAGCTCATTTAATGTAATTTTTTATTCAAAATAGGATAACATTTTTCACGGGCGACGCACATAGAAGATTAAGGGCTTATTCGAAAGGGAGTTTTCCACGAAATTCAGTGAGAGATGTTTTATAGACGTGAGACACTTCTGTATGTAGTTATTAAGCTCGTTTTGCCCCAATGTCCCATATATCACAGTTCATCACATTTTTCGTGCTTTTATCTTCCAAGCATTGTACTAAAGATGTGTTCTCCTCCTCATTATAGATCCATAGAAAAGCACTATACATGCTTTGTTGGTGAAAGTTGGAAATTTATGGGATTTTGGGACAAATAAGTATTAAATTGCACTTTACGTGAATTTTTCATGTATTCTGTAAAAATTAATAAAAAATATTATTATTCTCCAAAATGTTCTACAGGCATTGATAAATGTTTGCGAAACAATAACTAATTAAGTAAATAATTTCGCAAGTGTTTTGCTGTGTGATTTATTGGGTAAAACCCGATTTTTAAATGCTTCTGAAAAGTGCCGATGCCAATCATTCCCAAACCATACCCGTTTGCACAACTAGATAAGAGTAAATATATTAGTCGATGTGATAATAGATAGGAGTAGATAGGAAATATTCTTTTCTCATGACGTTTCACCCAAATTCCCCCTATGAAATAATATAGCTCAATGATTCTGGGTTAAGAAATGATGGAGTAACATTGATTCAATTATAATTTGTCAATGATACTATAAAAATAACAAATATTCACTCCTATTCTTGTTCACGGACGAACGAAACTTTCGAACGAATGCAGTTCGTTCGAATCGTTTCCCCATTTGATTTTGCTGGCGTAAACGAGAATGCGCATCAGCTTTCGTTCGAAAGCACGTTCGAACGTAAACAAGAATAAGAGTGATTATTAGATTGCATTGAAAAAAAAAACTAGGGCTCAGGGCTCAGAACCTTCCCTTTTAAATACATTATTTATTAATTTGTTCACTTATTTGTCCCAAAATGCCTTAAAAATTCACTTTTATGTAATATATTGATATTTGTTTTTCTTTATGGTATCAATTTCTGTAAAAAAAAATTTATGACGATAATATCAACTATTATCTGTAAATATCTGAATAATCAATAGGCTGTAGATTTCGCCAAAATTGACCATATGTAGAGCTACATCAATGCTTACAAGTTTTTAAATCGCCATATATTAACCCTAAATGATCATTCGACGTAATATAGTGCGAATGATTTCTTGGGTATTATTATTTTTTACAGAATACATAAAAATTCACATTAGGGTGGTTCAAAAAACACTTTTCCAAATTTTTTGATGGGCCGCCCTCTTATTCGGTTCTATTTGATGTCCTGATGCTCTGGACAAAATTTCAGCCAAATCGGTCAACGTTTGGGCGGTGTTAAACTCGTTGGAAGTTTATATGGAAAAATGTATGCAGAAACATCCAAAAACAGTGATTTGCAGTTGGACGGCACAATTTACGATCTGCCCATCAAAAAAAATGAAAAAAGTTTTTCTCATTCTAGTTTGAGCCACCCTAATTCACATAGATGCACTTTGATGATTATTTGACCCCAAAATCCCTTAAATTTCCAACTTTTTCCAACAAAATATGTATAGTGTTATGTATGGATCTACAATGAAGAGGAAAACAGAATTTCAGTGTAATTTTTGAAAGACAAAAATACCAAAATATGAAAAAAATTTGATGTATGGGGCATTGGGGCAAAACCAGCAAACCAGCTCAGAAGTGTCTAATGTCTATAAAACATCACTCACTGAATTTCTTGGAAAATTCGCTTTCGAATAAGCCCTTAACCTTATCTGTGAGTCGCTCGTGAGAAAAGTTATCCTATTTTGTATGAAAAGTTACATTAAATGAGCTGTATGACCTCTAAATCCCCTATAGTTCAATATTTTTAATGAAGTATATGATTATTTGTTATTTTCATTATATCACTGGAAAATATCAATTAAATTAACATTACTACATCATTTCCTTTCTCAAAATCATTCAGCTATATTATTTCATAGGGGAATTTGGGCAAAAAGGTTAGAAAAAACAGTATCTCCCATCACCTCCTATCTATGATCACATTAAGACTCATAACATGTGACTATTCTTGTCTAGTTGTGCTATCGGGTATGGTTTGGAAATGTTTGGCATCGGTGCTATTCAAAAGATTTTAAAAATCGTTTTTTACACAATAAATAACCAAATAAAACATTTGTAGAACATTTTATTCCATTAATTTTTGTTCGGCAAACATTTGTCAATATCTGTTCAACACATTGAGACAATAATATCAACACTTATCTATAAATATTACTATTTTTTACACAATACATGAAAATTTTAAAATGCACTTTGATGCTTATTTGACCCCAAATCCCTTAAATTTCCAACTTTTACCAACAAAATATATTTAGTGCCTTTCTGTGGATCCACAGTGAAGAGATAAACACAATTTTAGAACAATGTCTTAAAGATAAAATGACAAATAGTTTGGAAACTCGCGATATATGGGGCATTAGGGCAAAACGAGCTCAATAACTACATACAGTAGCATTCCACGTCCATTAAACAGCACTTACTGAATTCTTTGCAAAATTCCCTTTGGAATAAGCTCTTGATCTCTTCTGTAAGTTGTTCGTGAAGAAAGTTATCAATTTTTTCCACCTTTGAAATCGGATTTCCCCATTGTGCGCCGGTTGGGTGTAGTGTGCGGAGAGTGCGGTCATCTATTAGCTTGAGGTTGTGCAGACGTTTGATCATATTGTTGGTTGCTAATTGGATCTTGTTGGTTGGATCATTTTTCAGAACCTTGTATGTGGAATCGTTTAGCAATTGCAACATTTTTGTATCGTAGTCCTGGAGTTTCATGATCACCATCCTTTTGCCTTTATCGGATTCCAAAATGCACAAATTTGGATGATCTGCGATGAATTTCTTCAATGATTGTTTTGCACTGTTGCAGAAACGTTCAGCATAAGCTTTTCTACTCACGAATGCTTTTTGTTGTAAGCGGATGACAGCGACCGATTGCTAATCGCTTCGATGGACTATTGAGCGAGCATCAAATTATGCTTTATCTTTTTGATATTGAAAAATGTGTGTTGAATTTAAATATTAAGGATTGCTTTCTTGAATCGTCCCATAAAAAAATTAAAAAAAAAATTATCGGTCCATGTTAAATATCCATATGCTAACAACAACCATCTCCCGCATCCTGAAAAAAGATTACAAGAACGTCTAGACTAGAACTAGAACTAGAACGACTAGAAGGTCATATCAAAATTATATCAACCTATGTTATCGTGTTATACTCAATTTTTTTAACACAATTTGTTAGAAACGTGGTGCAGGGTGTTGTTAAAATATCTAAATTTCTATCAAAAATTACACAAAAAAAAAAAAACAAAAAACTATCAAATTTTGGTACAATTTTATCATAAAAATAACATATTTTGTTAAAAATTTATAACAGAATTAGAAACAAAATATATTGTTTCTGTGCAGTTGCACATTTTTACAGTTCGTGATAGGTCTTCAGATTGTGATCAACAATTAGAAATTTTTGGTTTTGTCTGAACAAGAATATTTTTCGAGAAATTGAAACTACAAATAAGGCAACTTTTCAAATTATATCAGCATTATGATATCTATATGGCTGGGAGACTGCTATATCTATTTTGATTGCCTACTGTTGGGCAATTCTGTGTTGAGCATTTTTAAATAGTATTGTGATAAAATTCTGTTACAACATTTGAAAGATAATGACTACTAAGAACAAAATTGCATCAAAATAAGTTATAAATATCACAATAAGTTAATATTGTGCTCAGTTTCTGTTATGCTCTTCTAGTCGGGAAAAATCACCTACTAATATTCCTTCCCTCTTCCTAACTGACTACATGGACGTGGCCAGCGCCGTTATTAATCATTTGAAACTTGAGTCACTGAAACTTTCACAAGGAGTATGCTTGAACAATCCCAGTTAATCATTCAGTTAATTCTTTGTGCAATTTCACCGATTCTGGTCAATCACGGAGTAGCAACCTTAGATATGTGTAGTCAGTCAAAGCTAGTGAAAAGTTCGGCAAAACGACATTTCCAAAATGGGCAAAAGCTCTTCCCCGTTCAAAATTGCTATTTTAACGAGGAATTCTTTGGAATTTCCACGGACTTCTACAAATCTGCTGTGGACTTCTGCACTCCTGTGAACTTCTACGAATTTGAATCGTCGTGAAAAATTAAAGATCAAACATATCGGCGGCAGTGCATACCTCTGAACAACAATTTCGGCCGAAACAATTGAGTCGTCCTTGCTTTTCGCATCGCGTTTGAAGTTTGTTTTGAAATCAGGATGAGAAAAGATGCATTTTTGTTAGGAATTTTATGAATTTTCAGTGGAATGTTTTCATTTGTCATACGAGATTTACCGGCCAAGGGCCGAAAGTCTCGCTAATAAAGACCATAATAATAATTTATTTGCCATAACACGAGTTATTTAGTACAGTCCCATTTAATTCCACCACCTGATATAACAGATACGTATTTCGACCTCATCAATAAGGCCGTTCTCAGTGTCTAGTACTTTACTCGACTTAGTCAAGTACTTCAAACTAAATGGGATCTTTTCTATGAGAGATCGAATATGATTGTGATATTTGAGGTTATGATTATCAGCAGTGTTGGTAAAATCATTCACAAATGTCAATCAGCGAGTCCTCCTGCGCTACCTTACACCTCGGGAAAATTTTCCGCCGGATTTTGGTCTCCGTGCGTTTTGGGGCCGGGATTTTGATTTTCCGTGTCAAAATCCTGAAAACATCGCATATGTAAAAATCAGGGTTCGGATTTCTCACTCACTCACGCGACAACAGATTTCTCCACCATTAATTTTATCCGGAGAAATTACAGTGCGATAAAACAATTGTTATCCTTCTTCCCATGTTTCGCGAAAATCAAATGCTGCTTACTTTGCCTTTCCAAACTGATTGAATCTGACGATGCGCCACGATAAGCAAAAGGTTAAATTCAGCAGTTTTTAACTTTGCTTTCGAATAATTCTTGTGGTGGCGTGGTTATAGTGGGCGCTCTAAACATTTTGAAATTGTGTTGGGTTCGAATCCCATTGCGGTCCTATGCTTGTAAAATTTATCTGGTGAGGCGACAAGAAGGAAAATTTGTGGATTAAAATTAAATTATCCAGCGAGCCGGCGCTCACGAATTTATCACCCGTCATTCTATCCGGATAAAAATGTTGTGTGAGAATACTTCCTCACAGGGCAACATGAAAAATCACACTCCGCTTAATGGATTAATCGCAGGTTTTTATTCATATGAGTGAGAATTCCGAAGCCTGGTAAAAATACATGGGAGAAAAATCCGCGGCCCAAATTCCCGGGGTGTGAGACCTTTTTTTATCGGGATGAACCACTGCGTCCATTTCATTGAACTTTTGTAGTATACCCGTGTCATATGTTTAGTGCATGTCTTTCTGCTCCATTTCTATTGAGAAGAAATGAAGTAGTCATTTTTTATTCATATATTTCTCAAGCTTAATGTAAGGCATCTTTAGATTAAGGCACCGTTATTTATACCCTTCGAAAAATGGCTTATACCAACTCTCAAAGGCGCGCCCCTCAATCAGTTTCGGCTCAACAATAAGTGGGATAATCACGGGGATGACAAACTACGCCATCTTTGTCACATCTTTTCTAAGTCACCAATACGAGTGCACTGCGAATGCAACATAAACAATTACGAGAGTGAACATGATATAAAACGAACAAAGACATAGACAGTAGCTTGTGCAAGTAGCATTCTGAAGAAATGAGCAAATAACTTGATTATTCTTAAGTTTAAAGCAAGGAATCGAGTGTAAAATAGTTTTAATTTAGAGAAAAATATATTAAGCTCGTTTAGTGTAGTACTCGACTGGCAAAGTCGAGTCAAGTACAAGACACTGAAGACGACCACACAGTTGTGGTCGAAATACGTATCTGCAAAGATAACGAAAATTAACTGGTAGAATTAAATGGACAGTACTTAATTCGTCTTAAACGGTTTAATTTAGAGTTTGTTTCTTTTTTTCTCTACTAAATCATGATTGTATCATGTTGCATTATTGAGTGGTATGGGCGTTTTGCATCATATTCTCCTGTAAAAACGAAAACATTGAAAATTCGCGCACAAACACAGAAAACAATTCCGTGTTAAAAACTACTATTTTGTAGACTACGCTCTGTTTTTAAAACTACCATAAAATTTCAGTAAATTTTACCATGGTTTCAGAGAAATTCACCACTGTTTCAGTTCATGTGACAACATTCCGCATGGGCCACAGTTGATTTTTACTGCGCGCATGGTAAAATCAAACGGGTTTGTTATCTGCTGAAAATCGTCAGTGCATATTCTTAAAATAACCCTCGGAATGGTAGTTTCGACTGCAATATTTTTTTGCGTGTACTATTGGAAAATAAATCAGTATTAGGGTAATTTGACACTGGGGGATAAATTTATCTCCCAAAGAAGAACGAACAGGCAAACCTGTCAAAATCCATAATGAAAAAATTGGATGTCGGTGCCCTGGGGATAATACTGATTTTGACCTGATTTTGACCATGCATCGGTACTGAAGTTCAAACATATTTTTGCCTTTCTCGTATACAAAGTATACGTAAAGGCTATAAGGTACACCGGGGCATGTTGAAATGCGGGGTAAGTTGAAACGGAAGCTGTAATTTAGATCAGCAATGACCGAATGTCCTGATTATTTTTTTCAACAAATTACTCCACTAAACGCACCTTCTGACTGCTATTCCCGGAAGATTGCAGCTATTAAAAGCAATCCCTGCCATTGTTTATTTTTCGCCCTTTGCAAAATTCGAAACAACTTTTTGACGTGCCAATGAAACAAATCCCAAAATGATGTTTGGAAGTGTTTTTTCATCAAATTTTCACGGTAGGTAAGCATTCAATGTTGAATAAACATAATGATTATGAAAAATCGATGGAAGATACGTTTTAATTTTTGTATTTTGGTAGTTTGATATTGCTCTGCATTTTCAACCCATCGGGGCAAATAGAAATGCGTGGTGCGGGGCAAGTTGAAACAACGATTCAGAACGTCACCCTCGCAATTAAAATTTCCAGAATTCAACATGGTCCGTAAATGCATTCGGAAAATAAAAATTAATAGAAATTTGGACCTTGGACTCTGAAAATTAATTTAATAAATTTCTGCCCATTCCGCCGTGAATGCAACCCCTGAAGAGTAGAATGAAAAGGGGCAATGTTTAAGCTGCACGGTCTAGTTTTGAGATTCTTAATCTACTTTGCCGTGCTGTGAGCACTGGCTCTCAAAAATAAATCATAGAGCATGTAAACATTTCGTTAACTCCATCTTTGACTTCCCCAGCCCCTTTATCCAATCGAGAGTCTGTGAGAGATACGCTGGTTAATTAATGTGAATTTATGAAGAGGCCACAGCCGAATTAATCAAAGAAAAGAGTATAGAGTAACAAAATCTGGAATGTGACTTTTATGCGAGTAAATATCAAGATGAGACAAGTGGGATTTGACTTTCAAATTTCTAGAACAAAGCCTACTATTTTATCAGGGTTCTAGGAGACAATTTTAAGCTAATTTAAGCAAAATCGTCAAAAATATACATAGGACTCTTATGCGAATCTTGGCAGTATAGTCACTTTTACAACCTCGTGCATCTTGAGTCACACTGAGTACATATATTTTGTTTTTGATACGGTACAGTTAGCTTAAGTCTATATACAGCGCAGTGTTTCAACTTACCCCGATATGCGGGGCAAGTTGAAACGGAGCATACAAAAACATAAATTTAGTATGCAAAATATTTATTAAAAAGTTTGGTAAGGTTGCTTATTTTTTATGTATAATTTTTGGCCCGAACTAGCAAATACCGCAAACGGATTCAAAATTTATCAAAGGGTGATTTTTTACAGCACTTCAAGGTTCAACTTTGAAAAATCGTTTCAACTTGCCCTGGTGTACCTTATGTTCACTCCAGAAACAAACTTTTTATAGGAGGATCGGAGACCCATAGTGTTATCTACCGATCGACTCAGCTCAACGAATCGAGGTGATGTCTGTGTGTGTGTATGTGTGGGTATGTGTGTGTGTATGTACGCAAAAAGTCTAGCCCATTTTTCAGCCACTTACCCTTAACCGATTTACTCGCAACAAGTTGCATTCGACGCAGAATCCTGTCCCATTGTTTCCTATCAAAAATTGGCCTGATCAATTTTTCATTCGCACGAGAAAGGCCCCATCACCGCTAGGTGGATTAATCAGGGTTTTGCTTTTTGGCATTTTGCGCTTGACATTTCCGAATCGCACCTTTACACATAGCTCCTAATCAGTCAGGGGGTTCAGCAAATCCACCAAATTCGTATCCGCTTCTTTCCTAATTAATCAGCGCTCTGGAGCTTGGAGATTCATGTCGTCGGCTTCGAAACCAGCCAGAGCTACGTTTTTTACAATTTACTCCATTGACTCCATCCAAAAGGCGCAAAAAATAAGTCATCTAAAAGCAAATTATAGTCGTTCCATACTCTTCCGACCATCACTCATAAGTATTAACGAGAATAGTAAGAACTAGAGCACAGTGTGGTAGATCTTACTCCGTAATGCAACACGAAGAGTGTCTACCCAGCATTACAGGCTCCGTTAACTGCCTGGCTAATTGTTTCAACCCCCAGGCCATTCATCCCCTCAGCACGGGTCGCCTGACACCTTGGGATTCGGGGCTAGGGACGTCATATTGTCAGCTTCAGTGTTGTACCGAGCCTGGCGATATGACCCGATTTACACCGTTACGCACTACTTCAGAGTATCCATATCCCAGCGTAACGGGACAACGTCGTTCAAGACCTTAAAACCGTTTGCGAATTTGAAGGAATGCATCACACCCAAGTTTTACATGCTAGGTATACCACATTGTTTCACTTATTTTCCTTAAAAAATCATTTCGCTACAAAAAGCGTTTAAACACAATTTAGGGCCACTTCGTTGTGTACATATGCAAGAGTATCAATTATTCTACCCGACGAACGTCAACGCATTGATTTTAATGAAGGAAAACCTACGATGATTTAACTTAGCCATGAGTTTTAGGTGCCGGGTTGGGTGCGTAGAAACTCACGAATGATTTGAATCGTTCATGAGTTTTCAGATTTTGAGGTTTTTTCCAACACTGCAGTCGATAAGCCATACCAGAAAAAAATATTTTCAACTTGAAGATAATATTTTAGAAAGAAAGTGTCTTCAACAAAGTCAAAGCCTATAGGGTAGTTCCACTACATTTTGAGATAAATTTTCAAATGTTCGCTTTCGGAGTGAAATGCTGGCTTTGTGGTACTATTTTGTTTTTTTGTGCAAGGAAGGCAAAAAGGTATGAAAAAACAACAGTTTTAAGCTAGATGGTACCATTTACGATGAAGAACTATAATACTCATTCAATTCATGCGAAATTTAATACAGAATGTTATGTTGAAAACTGCGAGAAGATTAGAGATTACTCGGCGAAGTTAATAACATTTCTATGTATGAGCAAATTTCTTTTCTTTTACACTAGCAAAGTAATAAATTCACCCATACATTAATCAAGTAAAATTCTAATAACTTTGCCCGATAAACACTAATCTCCTCGCAGCTTTCTGCATAACATTCTGTATTGTGCCTTGCTACAATCCATGATATTTCATTTGTCCATCTTTGTCCATTTTTGTTTGATGATAGTATTAATTTTGTACAAAAAATCAGGAATTTCATATGAAACACATATACCATCTTTTGGATTTTCGCAATATTTGGTAGAATAAAAGACAGGAACACCGTCGTCGATCAGAGGTCGTACAGACTGCACAAATAACACCTACACAATGGACAGGACACACAGCACCCAGCAGACCAGTGGAGAGTTCCTCGATTACGAAAAGTTTCCTTCTTTCCGGGGCGAGAATCGAACCCACACTTCATAGCCCATGCGTCTAGACCACAAAGAATAATAATTATTGTTCTTTATCTAAAATATTTAAATCAAATCGTGTTGAAAACTATTCGAATAACTCTTTTTTCTGACATTTGAACTACTGGACCGATTTTCTGTTCTCATGAAATGAATGCTTAAGTGCGCTACTTTTGTGGCAAAATACGAAACCATAAAATTCAAGTTGATTTTTTATGGCTAATTCGTAGAACAATTTCATTTTCGCAGTTTCTAAGTGAGGGTCTTCAATGACTACATGCTTAAATTTCTTTAATTGATCTTTAAATTTTACGAATACATAAAAAAATAGAATTTGACAAGAACTGCTTCTCGACATTGCACTAAAATTTACGTCCAAGCAAACGCTGGTTTTCTTCGTTGCCTATAGTTTCCATTGTGTTGTTTATTGTTCAACAACATTACAAAATTTCTTTTTAAATATTACACGATTAAATTTTCCAACTTTCAAAGAGAACGCATCAGGTAGATAGCTAACTTATTCCGATTTTTTCTACAAAAATCAACTGCACTGAGCTATTTCAAGTTTCTTTTATTATAAAATGCAATTCGGTTATTTTTTCCTCGCCAAACAGACAGATGATTTATTATAATTTTTGTATAAGAGTTAGACAAAAAATCTTAGCTGATTCCATTTAATTTATTATAAACGTAGCATGTCTAGCGGGACACTTTATAAAAATGCGGGACTGTCCCGCGATACGCAGGACGTCTGGTCACTTTAGTCTAGCTCCAAATTGCTGGGAAAAATTATTTAAACTCTTTAAGTGGAATTTCTTCAACTGTCTAAGTATTGTACTTTCTATTTAATTCCACTACTTGTTGTTATCTTTACATATACGTATTTCGACCTCAACTGGGAGGCCGTCTTCAGTGTCTCGTACTTGACTTGACTTTAAAAAAAAAATACTATGAGGCCGTCTTCAGTGAGACACTCACTTCCCACTGCTCATTTCTCATTTCTCGCTGTAAAAAAGAGAAGCGCGAAGCGAGTAGTCAGACGTCTCACTACCCACTTCGCACAATTCGCACTATTTCAAAGTAGGAAGTGAGAAATAAGGAATGAGATTTGAGACGTCTCTCTTCTAATTCCTAATTTCTCACTTTTCAAATGACATATTTGCTCAAATTTCCTATTCGGCAAAACGACCCTTTCGGCCAAATGACCCGTTCGGCCAAATGACTCTTTCGGCCAGATGGGTTTCGTCTTAATGGTTTGTTCGGCCTAGTGGCATTCAGTCAAATGACTTCCGGCCGAATGGGTTTCGGCCAAACGACCCTTCCCCGAGATTTATAATCAGGCACTGTTTGGCAATATTTATCTAAGAATCTAGCAAATTTGTACATATGATACACATTTTGGAAGCATACTATTCCCTTTCCGATACTCTTTCAACCTTCTCCTCAAGCTCACCCAATCTCTAACTAATTAGCAATGGAACCATCAATTAAAGTCAGCTTAATTTTCATAAACGTGTTATCATAACCAATATCAAATCGAGTCAAGTACGAGACACTGAAGACTGCCTCATCCAAATTGCTGTTTTCGATGTTTCACCATAAATTTTCATAAAAACTTTCAATGAGTTTAGCACCGCCCAAATATTGACCTATGGCTGAGGTTTTGTTCATGGCCTCGGGGCGTCAAATAAAACGAGTGACGACCCATAAAAAAATTGAAAAAAATGTTTTTTTGGGTTACCTTAGCCTTCTAGGACTCACATGGTCCTGGATCACTTACGCAGTCCCGCTGCACTTATGAACGTCAAGCGTGTCTTTTTAACACTGTTGTACTTTTTACAACGGCGTGAGTCCCGAAAGGTTAAGGACATAGATGGGAGCCGGAGAGTACCACGATGACAGTCAGTATGGCAATCGTCCGCTAACGAGTCTCCCCACCCCTCCTCCACCTCTCTCCTACCAACTTTCGAATGCTTCGAGTTGCGTCGAAAACAGTAGTTTCTGTGGTGTTTCCTTCATACAGCTATTCTACACCTCGATATTTCCACGAGTCGATGATCTCTTCGATGATATATTGATCATATACAAATATAACTAAATGATGAATGATCATTCATCGAAGCATTATAACTTTTAGTAAAGAAACTTCTACACAAAAGTTACTTTCTTCGGTAAAGCATCCTGTGGGTTATACTTTAGCGCAGTGAGCCATTTATTGGATTACGATGCACTGAGATTCCAAGAAGTAGAGATGCAAAAATGTATTACTTGTAATTTATCATAAGACGAGTTTGAACTATCCCATTCAATATTTTAGGCTATGGCTTTCAGGCTACTGATGCTTCGTTTTCCACCTCACTGAACATATATTCATTTCATCGCAAAACAAAGGAATACAGCACCAAACTCGTCGCTTTATCTTGCTAACATACCTGCTCACTACTGAACAAATCAAACAATAAATCAAATTCCTTAGAGTGTGAGTTATGAGATGAAGTGTCGAACAGTTCCCCTATATTGCTGAAAAGCGATGGCAATTGGAATTGTTATTTATATCTGTGGAATTCATTATTTCATTTTGCAAAATACGATCAAGTTTTCTAAAATAATTTATCTCAAAGATAAAATAATCGCCTAGCTCATATCTTTCTATTGTTAAGTGAAGGGATCTCATTATGTATAATCAATATCGAAAAAATCCTCAGCTTTTATAACCTGAAATCTTGATCCTAATGCTATAACAATACTCACGTGTTGTATCGTACTGTACGCCTTTGAACTCGGAGAAGCACGGCAAAATTGCTGTCGTTGCTGGTGGTGTCCTCGGCCAGCACGAAACAGAATCAAACAGCGGCGGACACGACAGCTCCATAAACAGTGTATCATTTTGCAGGTGGCACAGATCCCGCAGAGTATCGTTGATTGGTGGCGGTGAAAACCCGTCGCCACTACCGGAACCGTTGAAATCGCCACCGACATCCATCAGTGCCAGCAGGGACTCCATTGATGATGATGCCGATGATTCGCCCATTTTTGTTTATATTCACTTTTCACCGCACTATTCTTCAAGCGGAATTTTATAACTAATCACTTGTTTTGTACTCTTCCACAGTGGTACATTTTCGTTCTCTTCTCATCTATCACTCTTGCTGAACTGATTGGATCCATCGATCACCGCAAACTATGTTTTCTTGTAGATTATTTTTCCATCGCACCATTTTTAAACTCTTTATTCATATTTTCCCTGAAGCGGTAAATCAGAGGTGATAGATCAACAAGTCGAATTTCCTTCTACTTTGCGGCATAAATACACGCTACACTCGCACCCGCCCACGCACTCCTCACTTGCTGTCGACGCGGATCCCACAATGACCATTCGCGCTTCTGTTCCAACCGTAACTGAACCGAACCGACTCACGCGTTAGACCTAGGAAAACGACATTCCGCTCGTTTTCCACCGCGACCACCCCCGCACGCAACAGGTCTTCCCTCGGCACAATCGTCATGGATCCTCCGGGCGAGTATTTCCATCATTAGAGACGACTGCCAACCGATAGCTTTTCCGCGGGCACCTTGGTAGCAAGATTCGTTATAAATACAGGGGATGAAACTCAGACGGGATAGGCTGTTGACACGGTTCGTTGCGGCTAAGAGTTGTGGTCATTGAAAATCAATTAAAGTTTTTTTCGAAGTGTAACAATTTCTGATCAAGCAAGGACGAAACTTTATCAATCGGTTTCGAAAGTTGTCAAAATGAGCATCGAAGTTAAACTTCTTTTAACTCTTAAGAAGATATTAGTATAGCAATTTTCATTTTTGAAATCAAGTTATAAATTCCAAATAAATGGCACAAGTTATCATTTTCAACTATTATTTGCATGCATAAGGGACATGTGAGGAGGAATCCTGTTTGCTTATCGCCAACGAGTGTGATTAGAAAATCAAAGACCAATGCTTGACTTCACGCTCTTGACAGTTAATTTTATCAAGTCTTAATTTAGTATTCGTGCATGGAAATGGCTACTGAAACCTATATTAATATATTTATGTAGTCCGTCAGATTAGTGACGAAAAACTAGTTTCGTGCGATTCCTCTTCGCTTTCTACAAACAAAAATATGTATCAACAGTTCGACTCTCGGCACGTTTGCGATCAAAATGGAACGTAACAAAGAAGATGCCGCGAAAGGTTGTTCCAAAAATGTAAATAAGAGTAGACCATCAGACGCGATCTTACTACAGTCTGGCTTTTGCCTTAAAATTTGTTCGAGGTGGACTGCTAACTGTTATAGCTACAAATTTTGTGGATACAGCTATGATAAAGTTCAATGCATCATAAATAAACTAGAGAACAAAATGATTCATAATTTTGTTCTCTTTCTTTCAAAGGGAAAATCCTTTGAATTTCAATTAAATTATAAGAAGCACCATCTTCATACTTCCTGGCTAGTTAAAAACACTTTTTTTTTTCTTTGGTTGGCTCTCCATGTTTTATCTTCTTCTTCTCTTCTTATTGGCATTACATCCAACACTGGGACATTGCCGCCTCGCAGCTTGGTGTTTATTAGGCATTTCAACAGTTGTAAACTGCGAGGTTTCTAACCGCGTTACCATTTATGCATTCGTCTATCATGAGGCTAACACGGTGATACATTTATGCCCAGGGAAGTCGAGACAATTTTCAACCCGAAAATTTCATAGGCCGGAGTGGAATGGGAATCGAACAGAGCCACCCTCAGAATGGTCTTGCTTTGTAGCTGCGCATCTTACCGCACGGCTAAGGAAGACCCCATGTTTTATGGATCCAACATTTTTGGAAATGCTAATTTGTTCATGCTCTTTTAGAAAAGTTCCAATCCATACTCGTAAACAGGTTCTTCAGTCCATTTCGACAAGAAAATTTGATATCACCAAAATAGCCTTGACGGTACGTAGCTTAAAAATATGTTTAACCTGTTTCTACAAGTCCAGAAAGCTATTTCTATGGCCAACTTATTTTATTTCCAGGGAAACCTACAGGCGATGAGGTGTAAGGGTCACTACCAATCATTAACGGTCAGTTGAACTAAGTTGACCATCACTTTTCAGCAGGATTTTTTACACTTCTCACATTTTCAATTCTTTTCAGAATTCTCCCTTTATTCTTTTGCTGCTTAGTCTTACTTATTATGGGCTCAATCGTATTAAAGATATTTAATCACTATTTTCGTTGTTTTCATTTCAAACTTCCAGTTGGCTTGGCATCTTCAATAGGCAGCCCGTTTACGCTTCACCAAAAACATCTTTATCGCCGTAAACATGTTCAAAATAGAGCGCTCGCGCTGCTCCGGTGAGCGAAACAAATGTCTCCAAATGGTTTATCACACACCACCCACAACTCCGCCACCGGCAGCAGTCACCAAAACTCAACGCAAACAAACCGCAGTCTTCTCCTCCTCTCTGTGCTCATTGAATCCATGGATCGAGCAACAAACAAGACGTTTAAACTAGGCGCGATAGATGGTAGAGGAGTGAGGAGCTCTGAAAGATTTCGAGTAAATGAAATTTTCCAATAAAAATCGGGCTGTCATTATAATTTAGTCAAAAATTCTCTAATTTTGAAGCTTGATGCTCTTTTGATAGAAATATGTCCCCGATCTACTCTATACAGCCAGCCACTTCAGTGAGGTGAAACCAAGACGGGACCACAACCTGCACTCGCCAAGTGAACGCACTAACTGATGATGATAATGGTTGCTGAAAAATCAACATAAACCACCAAAAAACTGTTTGTTCTCTTTTTGGACCATTCAGTGCAAGCCGCCACCGGAACACTCCGCATCTTTGAAAAATGATATCGAACCCAGTTCGGTCCGGGGAAGGCAACCCGTCACGCCGTTTGTTGCCATGTGGGATCAGGCAGACGTGTTGGGAAGCACCGCGATGATAGGCTGTTCGAAAACTGCGAAGGTGGTGCCGTTGACTGGATAATTATTGTGGCAACGATGATTGGTCAGCTGGATCTGGAAAAAAAGGAAACAAAATAATGGTTATAAAAATAGACAAAACAGCGAAGAAAGGTTTTAAAATAGCTTGCGGAAAATGCGTAGATTAATTATGGGGCTGAACGCTGTTGGTAGAAGCGCAGCGTGTAATTATGAACAATTCAATTATTCCAGAATTATTTTTAGAATAAGAAAAAAAGCAAAGAATCTTCTTTGTGTATCAATTGCATTACGAGTGAAGCTTAAAAACCGCTATTGCAATGTACTTTACTGATTATGGATCGACTGTGCGTTTGAGCAAGCATTCTGTTGCTTGTACGAATATTTCTTCGGTACGCTTAAGAGGTGGTTGTGCCACTTCGAATTTGTAAAAAATAAATTACCCTAAAATCAATATTTGACTTTGGAATCATGTCTATAAATTTAATGTTACCAAAAACCACACCACACTAAACAACAGTAGTTAAGATGAAAATAAAGAAGTAGAGATTGGCGGAATTTGCCACTGAAAAATCGGGAGAATTTTGCTTTGAATATTCGAAAGAATTTCCCCTTTGAAATTTTAAAGAGCTCCCTATAAAAATTCGACAGCATTTCTCTTCGGAATTCGAAAGAATTTTCCCATTGGAATATAGGAAGTATTTCCTTTTATAAATTTTGAAAAATTTCTCTTTGGAAATTCCAAAGAATTTCTCTTTGGAAATTCCAAAGAATTTCTCTTTGGAAATTCCAAAGAATTTCTCTTTGCAAAGTCCAAAGCATTTCCCTTCGAGAGATTTTTCCTTCGGTAGTTTGAAAGATTTTTTCAGAAATTCAAAACAGTTTTTCTTCGGAAATTGGAAAGCATTTCCATCCGGAAATTTGAAAGATTTTCCTATCAGAAATTCGAAAGATTATTCGGATATTTCTGAATATTTTTTTCGCAAAATCGAAAGAATTTTCCTTCGGAAATTTGAGAAAAAACGAGAGAATTTCTAATCGGAAATTAAAAAATCTTCTTATCGGAAATTTTAGAAATTCGATCAAAGTTACTTTTGGAGATTCGAAATAATTTCCCTTTGAAAATTCGACAAAATCTTCCTTTGGAATTTCAAAACCATTTCCCTTCAAAAATTCGAAAGAATTTTCCTTTGCAAAATCGAAAGAGTTTTTCTCAGGAAATTCGAAATAATTCGGAATAAAATCACATTCCATTGGAAATTAGAAAAAAAATCCAATCGGAAATTCGAAAGAACTTCGAAATAATTTCCCACCGGAAATTCGGAAGGGTTTTCCATTGGAAATTTGTAAACATTTCTTTCCGGAAATTTGAAAGAATTTTCCTTCAAAAATTCAAAAGAATTTCCCTTCAGAAATTCAAAATAATTTATACTTCAGAAATTCGAAAAACAGATCACTAATGTTGGGAAAAAAATCTCTTCGGAAATTAGAAAAAAAAAACTCTCTTCGGAAAGTCAAAAAAATCTCCATTTGGAATTTGGAAGAATTTCTCTTCGGGAAATTTGAACGAATATTTCCCTTCGAAAATTCGAACGATTTATTAAAAATTAGAAAAAAAAATCCCTTTGGAAACTCAAGAGGTTTTCGCTTGATAAATTTGAGAAAATATTACGCCACGTGCACGTAGCGGTCAAATAACGCAGGTGTGCATCGATGTGGCGACGCTGCGTTACCGTTTTCTCCCGAAACACACCTGCAACTTTTTAACGCAGAGTGCACACAGCGTTGAAAACGCGAATCCCAGGAGATAATCTCTTCCTTAAATGATCGCGTCTGCCCGGTATCAGGTATCAGGTATCAGAACGTCGGCTCCAGGGGCACGTTCACCTCAATTCGGGAGATTTGTGCCATCGCCTTCACAGCCTTTCTCATCACGCACCTGACGGAAAAGGAAGTGAACAAAAACGAAAGGAATATGGATGGGAGAAAAATGGGAAGTTTGGGAAAGGTACCCTTGAAGAGGGCATACAACGTATACAACACGTACAAAAGCTCATAGCTCCTTACCACAACGGGTTATGAACAACAGAATACTTTGAAGGTTCAGGTTTCTGTAGTCAATTTCACTTAGTAAGTGTTTACCAAATATTTGGAAACGCAGTTGCGCATAAACTGGGCAGTTACATATCAGATGATAAGAAGTTCCATAATCGGATTCACAACCATCACAGACAAAGGATTCAACACGTTGAATATTTGCCATGTGATAGTTGAGTCGGCAGTGACCTGTCAAGGCCTTGACTAAGACACTGCAATTCTGTTTAGACAGATTAGCTAAATAGTTAGCTACTGCCGGAGATGGCTCTTGGATATACAATTTTGTTTGTCGACATGAATCCAAACTACTCCAATACCGTTTGTGCTGAGTGGAAGCCCAAGAGCTGATCAAACGCTTCACCCAACACTTAGATATTGGAATAGCTGGCTCAGGACCAAAAAAGTCTTGTGATGCTCCAGTGCGAGCTAACTCATCAGCCAATTCGTTTCCAGCTATGGAAGAATGGCCAGGTACCCATATAAGGTGCAATGTATTAACTGAATTCAGTTCCTCTATTTGAGTTCGACATGCGATTACTAACTTCGACCTTGAGTTGGCCGAAGCGAGGGCTTTGATAGCTGCTTGGCTATCTGAACAGAAGTATATTACTTTGCCCATTATGTGTTTCTGCAGTGCGGATTGCACTCAACACGCAATGACAAATATTTTCGCTTGAAAGACAGTGCAGTGTTTACCCAGTGAGTGGGACTGTTTCAATCGCAGCTCACGCGAGTAACCACCTGCACCCGCTCTACCTTCGAAGATGTAGCCGTCAGTGTAACAAACAATGCTGTCCGACATACTTCTCTCCAAATAGCCAGATGTCCACTCATCCCGCGAGGGGAATTGTGTTGAAAATGTCCTATAAGGGAAACTACTAGTGAGTGTGAGATCACTTGGAGCAAGGACTGTTCTGTCCCAATCAACCATGAGTTGTAACAACGAAGTGTGTGTAGAACTGCGGTTTACAGGATTCTCTTCCATGAAACCGAGAACCCATAATCGGTAAGTACAAGAAAGTGCTTCTTGTTTGAGATGTATGTGTAGTGGGACAACGTCGAGAAGAACCTCGAGAGCAGCCGTGGGAGTCGAAGAGAACGCACCAGTCATTGCCATTAGGCACATCCTTTGAAGATGGCCTAATTTAGACTGAATTGTCCTCACTTCACCCTTTTGCCACCACACAAGACATCCATAAGCCAAAATTGGTCGTACAACTGTTGTGTAAATCCATTTGATATATTTTGGTTTAAGACCCCAAGTTTTACCAAAAGTTCGTCGGCATTGACCGAAAGCCATACACGCCTTTTTGACTCTAAACTCAATGTTAGGAGTCCAGGAGAGCTTGGAATCAAGAATTAGTCCCACATACTTTACCTGATCCGTTACATTGATTTCAGAGTCAAAAAGATGTAATGGGCGAATACCATTACGGTTACGTTTTTCCGTGAAAAGTACAATAGATGTTTTATTCGGATTAACCGAAAGGCCATATTGGCGACACCAACTTTCGACTGCCTGAAGAGCATTTTGCATCAGGTCGAATAAAGTAGTAATACACAAACCGGCTATTAATATTAGATAGTCGTCGGCAAATCCATAGGTTGGAAAACCGCCATTATTGAGTAATCTCAATAGCGTATCTGCAACGAGGTTCCACAAAAGTGGAGATAATACTCCCCCTTGAGGGCAGCCACAGACACTTAATTTCCTAATCGCTGCTTGACGTAATGTCGAGTAGAGATATCGGTTTTTAAGCATCTGGTAAATCCATTTGGTAATTATATTAGGTAGCCCATGACAACGTGCAGCTTCCAATATTGCATCGAAAGACACGTTGTCAAAAGCACCCTCAATATCTAAGAACGCACCCAAGCATGATTGCTTTTGAGCAAATGCTTTTTCGATGTCGTAGACAACCTTGTGTAGAAGAGTCACGGTGGACTAAGCATGTTGATTAACATGAAGAGGCATGTTTGCCAAACAGTCATCACGAATGTGATGATCGATAATGCGTTCTAAGCATTTCAGAAGAAATGAGGTCAGACTGATGGGTCTAAAACTCTTTGCTTCTTCATACGAAGCACGTCCTCCTTTTGGGATAAACTTTACAGTGACATCCCGCCAGGATATGGGAATATACCCAGTAGCAAAACTGCATACTAAAAGCTTTTTCAAAACATGTTTGATATGCTCAAAACCCTTCTGAAGAAGAACGGGATAGATCCCATCTTCCTCTGGAGATTTGTAAGGAGCAAAACTATTAAGAGCCCATTGAATCGATTCAGTAGTTATGATTCTACGAGCCTGAGCCCAAGACCTATAACTACATGAAAGACATCAGGAACATCCGAAGATGCAATATCTACACATCCAGAGAAGTGTGTATCAAATAAGTGCTCTAACGCATCTTCGTCGGAAGAAGTGTAGTCGCCATTTGGCTTGCGAATTTCGCCAACTTGGAAATCCTTGGATCTCGCAAGAATTTTGTTCAATCGAGTGGCTTCACTCAAATTGGAAACATTTGCACAAAGGTTTTTCCAGCCGAATCGTTCAGCAGATCGTAGAGCCTTCTTGTAAGCTTTGCGAGCCAACTTGAAAGAATCCGTCCCTGCTGAATGGCGTCTGTTCCAACTCCTTCTACACTGCTTCCTGAGCTTAGCCAAATCGGAATTCCACCACGGGGTTCCTCTTGAGGTTTTCACAGAACGCAAGGCACGCTTCTTCAAAAGCTTCCACGATATGCAACGTTGTAGTATCAACGGCATCATCCAAGTCAGTAGGAGTTTCAATGGATGGTAGATATCCATGAAATTTTGTCGAGAGCAACTCTGTATAGAGATCCCAGTTGGTTGAACGGGGATTTCTAAAACGCAAGGTCTGCGAAGAAACATTCAACTGATCAAAATAGATGTAGCGATGGTCAGATATGGATTCCTCATCTGACACATGCCAATTCGTCAACTCGTGACTGATTCTATTGGAGCAGAGAGTTATGTCTAATACTTCTGCTCTATTAGATACCATAAAGGTTGGGCGATTGCCTATGTTAAGTAAACCAAGTTCGGTACTACTTAAGTATTCCATCAAGCTGGAGCCTCTCAGATTGATATCCGAGCTACCCCAGATGATGTGATGAGCATTTGCATCACTACCGACAATTAGCGGAAGGCCTTTTGACGTGCAATAACTGACCACTTGTTTGAAAGCATCCGTAGGGGATGGGTCATCATGTGGTAAATAAACCGAACAATAGACGTATTTCCGGACGGGGGATCCGCCAGTTGCATCAATTGTGACAGCACTGTACATCTCTGGTTGTTAGTTCAGAGATAAGTGTAGCAACGATAGCGTTGTTAACAAGTACACATGCACGCGGCATTGATCGAGAGTTTGCCATTTCATTACTGAAAGCAGCAAAACCGGGTTCACTAGGTTACCTAGGTAAAAGCTACCCTTGCGAAAATAGGGTTCCTGCACCAAAGCCACTTGGGATTTGCCATTTTGCATAAGTCTACAAAGATTAATCGTTGCTGTTCTTTTGTGCTGAAGATTGATTTGAGCTATCCTAACTGTAGCCATTGCGAATTACGATAATACACTCCACAACTTCAACATTTATGTGAACAGCAACGATGAAACCAAGTCGGTATCGTATCAAGAGCGTCAAAGACGAAACACAGAGTACACTGTGAAAAACGCATAAAGCGAATCCATATAGGTGACAATTAGATAAAAAACTAAATAAAAACATACTCATAATCCCACCCTTATTTAACCTCAAGTTGAGATTGAATAACAGTAGCCGATTATTCCGGAGAAGCAATAAGTCAACTACGCCATAGCTCCGGTTGGCGCAATAAGGGCTCAATACTGTGAAGGGTGCACTGGTGCTTCACAGGCTCCGTTAGCGGTTAGGTTCATTTTAGACCCCCCTAACCATTCATTCATAGGCACGGTAAGCATAAAGCCGCATCACACCAAGAATTAGGGGTCACCTGTATGGTAGACTTTTACCACTGGAACAGGCAATCCGTAGCGTTATTCTTAGCCAGACAACCGACTGCCGACACCACACGGCTATCTAGGCTGTTCGTAGAGAGAAGTTGACATTGACTTTACGTCAACTCTCAATGTGGCCGAACAGCCAGCATACAGCGAATCGAGGAGATAATGCCTTCTTTGAATAAGATCATTTGCCTGGTATAAGGAGAATCGAGAAGATAATTCCTTCCTTAAATGATCGCTTGTGCCCGGTATAAAGCTAATTGCGGAGATATTTTTTTCTTCAAATGATCACGTCTGCTCGATATAAGGCGAAGGGAGGAGCAAATGCCTTCTTCGAATGCACGCCTCTGCCCGTAGCGTAGTTAGCTACACGTTCACCTAACAAGCGAATGGTCATGGGTTTGATTCCTAGCCCCTCCACCAAACCCTTGTCAGTCTCCAGATGCGAAGCCCATGCGGTAGCGTATTGGGAGACGCGCCTTATCGTCACGGCCGTCTGATATTTCCCAGGACACGATGGTCAAACATCTCCGTATAGTGATCGAAAAAGTAATTGATAAATTGAAATCAATGGGATGTAATATTCCTTTGGACACGTCTTTGTCTATTTGTGATTCGTGTAGACTGCTCAAACTAGTGACTGTAAATGTTTATGGTGATGTGCATTGTGCAAACAGTGGAGGAACAACAACCACCGTTATCCGAATCACACCCACCAGAAGCTGAGCCACAGCCAGTATTGGAATTTCTCATTTTCAATTAGAGTTGTCACACGATGTTACATATCTGCCCCTTTCAATATCTATAGAAACGCGAAGGATGAATGGCATGCTACAAAAATCTCAAAAAATATTTGTTCCGTGACTCGACTTAATCGAGTCAAGTACGAAACACTGAAGACGACCATACAGTTGTGGTCGAAACACGTATCTGCAAAGATATCGAAAATAATTGGTGGAATTAAATGGAGAGTACTTAATTCGTCTTAGACGGTTGACTGGAATAGCTTGGATTAACGTTTCCCCAGTATCTATGAGGGACCTAAAAATGCAGGTTACCCCAAACGGAAATATTTGGACATACAAAAAGGGCTACGGAGGCATAACTTCGATTTTGAAGCAGATGAAGATCTTGACCAATTGAAGCGCAATTAAGGCTGCAAATTCCAATGAGATGATATTGTAGCTTTGAGAAAAGTTCACACACTTAGTTTTTATTTATGCAGCTTGGCAAAAATCCGCACAGCCGTGCACCAGCAAAATAAAAAACTGATATTCCGGCAAAAATGATGTTTGTTAGCTGATTTTCGGCAATTTATTTGCTAATTTTCAGCAATTTTAACAGAAATCTCGGCAAAAAACATGTTTGTTGGGGCACGGCTGTGCGAATTTGGGTAAAAGTTGACTATTTTGCTGAGATCCCGGTAAAAAATATTAAGTGTGCACCGAAGCAGGATGTTCGAGTGACGAATTAAGGGTCTTGTCAGTATTACCGAAATCATGAAGCCATCAATAAGTGATGCAGTATTTTGATGCACCTTTATACCTCATAAGTGTAATAATATGATCAATTATAACCCTATTATATAACGCTTACTCACACCTCCATGCATTTGTCTTAGGGACCAACAATAAAACGGTATGTCACTTAGTCAGCTAGCTAGATATAAGCAGCGTCGCAGTGCTCGTGTGTCTTATAAATTTATAAGAGTTTTATTCGATATCAATAAAAGCTACGCTTGTTACATGGTGTCAGAAGTGGCGTTCCGAGCCACAGAACCACTTTCCGGATTGTAGTAGTGCGTGAAAGCCTTCGCGTCATTAGTCCGGTCAATTCTTTCCAACGTAAATTTCCGGAGCAAGTGAATCAGTACGGTTGAAAATAAAATGGCGTCAAGCTTTGATAATCGTCTGCCACAACCGCTTGACTGTGCCAACCTGGCCAAAGAATGGCCACGTTGGAAGCAATTATTCGGCATTTACCTTCGAGCCAATAACAAAATGCAGGAGTCAGAAACCAACAAAATCGCCACTTTCTTGTGGTTGATTGGGCCGCGTGGAGTGGAAATTTTCAACTCTTTATTCCCGAGCAACAGTACCACGGAGGTTATGTTCGGTGATCCGGGACAGGAAGAAGAAGCAGGAGAAGAAGGTGATAGATTTGAAGACGCCCAGGATGGAACAGCTGCACACACGCTAGCACAGGTCGTCGCGGCCTTCGATGATTATTGTCTTCCTCGTAAAAATGTCGCTATGGAGGCCTTCAAATTTAATTCCATTTCGCAGAAGGAGAAGCAGACGTTTGCCGAATTCGAGACTGAGCTGAGAACGCAAGTTCAGTACTGCGAGTTTAGTTGTGGTACATGTCAAACGCCGTATAGTGACCGTATGCTGCGTGACAGGATTATAATCGGAATCCAGGATAAAAAGCTACAATTGAAACTATTGGATGGCCGAGATGATCCCCTTACCAAAATTGTCGAAACATGTAAAGTATTTGAAGCTGCATCAGAAAACAAACTACTGCTGGATCGAAGAAGCAATCTTCTGGAAGTGAAGCTGGTTTCGAAGAAGGAAGACGTCGTTCCGGAAGTGAAAACTGTTGATACAATCACACGCAATCGTTGCTACAGCTGTGGAAGGCAGTTCAACCAGAACCATCGGAGAGTCTGTCCGGCCCTGAACGCCGAGTGTTACTCTTGCGGTGAGGTTGGTCACTACAGCAAGTGCTGCCGCAAGAAAACAAAGCCAACGAGGAGCAGCCAGCAATCATCGAAGCGAAACGGAGTCACCGATAAAATAGTACAGTCTGTTAACTGGAGCGACGCTGGTAAGATATCAGGTGTAGATCAGGTAGACAATGCATGTAAGGTTAAAAAAGGTAACTAATTTTTTTAGAGTGAGCACAAATTCTGTTAGTGGGCAATCTAATGGTCCCCAGCCATGGCGAAAAGTTCTCCGCATAGCAGATCAAGAGGTTTGGTTCAAATTGGATACTGGATCCGATGTCAACTGCGTACCAATACGCACTGTTCGCAAACTCCACCTTTCAATGGACGAGTACAATGATGGTTTGATTTTGGACTATAGCTCTAACAGAATAAAAGTACATGGGAAAGTTACGTTAACATGTTTTGATACTGTCAGTGATCGCTCATATAGTGCCTCCTTTTTGGTTGTTGATAATTCCTTCGAACCGCTACTAGGATTACAGTCGTGTATTGAGTTCGGTTTAATAAAACGTCTCAGTGTGGTAGAAGGTCGTTTCGAGTTTTTCAAAGATAGTAAACATTTCATTACATGTTTTCGGGACATTTTTGAAGGACTAGGAAAATTTCCAGGACAGTGTGCGATTATCTTGAAAGAAAACTCTGTTCCGTCATTGCATTACCGGAAGCGAGTTCCATTAGCTCTCCATGACCGTTTGAAATCGGAACTGGCACGACTGGTGAAAGAAGATATAATCTCTCCTGTGGACTATCCAACGGATTGGGTTAGTAACATGCAACTGGTGGAAAAAACGAACGGTGACTTACGCATTTGCATTGATCCGAAACCACTCAATAAGTGTATCAAGCGAGAACATTTTCTCATCCCTACTCAACAGGATTTGTTCAGCAGCCTATCAGGGAAACACGTTTTCACTGTTCTGGATTTGAGTAGCGGATTCTGGCAGATGGAACTGGACCGTAATAGTTCTGATTTAACAACGTTTATGACACCATTTGGCCGCTACAGATGGCAGCGAGTGCCATTTGGTTTGAACAACGCTCCTGAAATGTTTCAACGTAAAATGGTAGCAATATTTGGTGATATTCCGGGGTTGAAGTATATTTTGATGATGTTCTGATAGCAGGCGAGGATGAAGATGAGCATGACAGAGCACTGTCGCAAGTTATTGAGCGAGCTCGTCAGAATAACGTTAAATTTAATGCTGATAAACTGCAGTTTCGTCAAAGCAAGGTGTCTTTTATGGGCAGTATTATCGGCGATGGGGAAATCCATCCACTGGATAAGGACGTTCGTGCAATAACGCACATGCCAAAGCCTTCGTGTGTTGCTGACGTCTCTAGGTTGCTAGGTCTTCTAAAGTATCTTGCAAAGTATATTCCAAACCTATCCAAACGTACAGTAAACCTACGAAAATTAACTCATCAAGGTACAAAATGGGAATGGACTGAGCTGCATGACCATGAATTACGAGATTTGCTTTCATCCATCAGTACGAAACCAACGCTTGTTATTTACGATCCGAGTAAACCGTGTATTGTTCAGTCAGATAGCTCAAAAGATGGTCTAGGCTGTGTTCTTCTGCAGGATAATGGTCCTGTAGCGTACGCATCTCGTACTTTAACCAGTAGTGAGCAGAAATGGGCCCAAATTGAAAAGGAACTTCTGGCAGTTGTGTTCGCGTGTCAAAGGTTTCACCATTTCTTATACGGACGAGAATTCACAGTACAGTCGGACCACAAGCCGCTCGAGACCTTAGTGAAACGAGATATTGATGACGTCACACCTCGATTGCAGCGAATGTTCATGGTTCTTCTGAAATACACAGGACTTTCAATTGTATATACCCCAGGAAAAGATGTAGTTGTTGCGGACTGTCTTTCTCGTGCATCGTTGCCTGATGTTGATGAATCAACCGCAGACCTTCAAAGTGTCGTGCACTCGTTAACTAGGAACGCATGTATGTCAGAGGAAAACTATGTTCAGTATAAGCAAACCCTTGCCACTAATAAACGATATATGCGAATAGTGAAGTATGTTGCGAACGGATGGCCTCCGTTTCATAAACTTGACGACCTCAGTCAAATTTTCCATAAGGTTCGAGAGGGACTCCACTATGAAAACGGGTTGTTGTTTAAAACCCATCGCTCAATTGTATCAACTGCATTACAATCCCTGATTTGTAAATGGCTGCATGGCGCACACTTGGATATCAAGAAAACTCTTGCTAAGGCCAGGACTCAATTTTTCTGGCCTGAGATGACCAACGATCTAACAGAAGTAGTTTTATCGTGTACGATTTGTGAGAAACTCAAACGTAATAACTGCAAAGAACCTTTGGTGCAAGATGAAATCCCTGAATATCCATTCCATAGAGTATCAATGGATATCTACGAGTATGGTGGACATGATTGGTTGGTAGTAGTAGACGCTTATTCAGGATTCATTTGCTCGGATAGGTTACACGATAAGACTATGAGCAGCGTCTGCAAATTGCTCGAGAAGTTCTTTGTCTGTTATGGATATCCAACCAATGTTCGAAGCGATAATGTCCCGTTTAATTCACTTGAATCTGAGAAGTATGCGAACAAGAATAACATCAGGTTTGAATTTTCCAGTCCTCGTTATCCTCAAAGCAACGGCCTTGCTGAAAAGGCAGTAGCAATATCAAAGAACATATTGAAGCGTTGCTATGAAGTAGGAGAGGTCGATCAGTTTCAATACCGGTTATTGGAATATAATTGCACACCAATCGCAAGCATGAAAATGTCACCCAGCCAATTATTCTTCGGACGACAACTCAAGACCCATTTACCAATAGACGAAACGCTATTAATCCGTGAAAGGATTGAGGAACATGTCATTCGGAAAAGGATGGAGGTGAAACGGAACATGCAAAAGCAATATTACGACCGTTCTGCAAAACAACTTCCATGTGTAAGATTGGGTGATCGGGTTCTCTTTAAGAAGAACTCGAAAGAATGGCACTATGGACAGGTGGTACGTGACGTTAACGGTCATTCATTTGTAATCAGAGACAACTTCGGTAATCATTATCGTCGTAACCGTAGATTTATGACACATACTTCGAATAATGCATACAACTCTAGTGATTTACTAGTGGAAGATGAAGAAACAAATTCTCATCACCATAATGCTGTCAATATCTCATCTAGCCTATCGCAGAACCTTGAGAAAAATGAAAACATCTCCGAGATCGCGCCCGGACTTTCCAATTCAAATGTTGAGCTTAACAACCAGTCTACTGATATTCCTATCGAAACTAATGATTCTTCGATTGGTCATACAGTGTTGAACGATCATTGTCGTTCACCACAGATTCCGCAAAATTCTCTGAATGCGTTCCAACATGCTTCACCACCCATCGCTCCTCGTGTAACACGAAGTGGTCGTTCAGTTAATCCTCCAAAACGCTATGGTGAATGGGTGACTCAATGAACAAATTATTGAATACTCGGAGAAATCTCTTGAACTAATCTTAAAAGAAAAGAATGCGTGTAATAATATGATCAATTATAACCCTATTATATAACGCTTACTCACACCTCCATGCATTTGTCTTAGGGACCAACAATAAAACGGTATGTCACTTAGTCAGCTAGCTAGATATAAGCAGCGTCGCAGTGCTCGTGTGTCTTATAAATTTATAAGAGTTTTATTCGATATCAATAAAAGCTACGCTTGTTACAATAAGACATGCCCGAAAATTGACTGGAGAGGAAAGAATCCTATCAACCATGAGTGATAGGAGTGGGCACGGTTTGGACGCGGAGGTAAATAACGCAGTGCAGTAGTTCTTCGACAGTGATCTTGTAAGTAGAGCAATGCCACGGCAATATGATTTTGTTTCTGTAAAAAACGATGGTAAACGAGAGGCCATCACAACTTGAAAATTACTTGGTGGTTTTGGTTCCCACAATATTTGCGTGTGTACCATTCATGAAAACGTTGAATTGGTGATACACGTCCTTAAAAAATATTCCTTCGATAATGACTCAAACTTATACATGGAGCACATCAACCAGGTCGAAATATTGTTACCGTTGACCAACCCGCTTGGATTCCGAAAAACAATTGGAGGAATGTAGTTTAACTGAAATAACATTCGAGCAATGGATTTCTACAGATCGTTGCAATTTTGAAACATTAATTCAACAAGTTGATGAATTCGTATTGTACTTGTAATTATATTAAAACTGAACAGTTTAAATTTTTGAGAGAAACGAAATCTAACGGAGAAATTGTTGAAGTATATGACTTTTCAGAAAACTATTCGTTTGTACTTCAAGATACCGCAAAGTAGTTATTGGAATAATGATCAAGCAACAATTCATCCATTTGTTATTTCAGATTATTACTTCTGATGTACTTAAGCATGATAGTATTGCGGTTCAAGTATTTATTACGCAATTGAAGGTCTTTTTAAAATCGCGATTAGAAATAAAATACGAGAAAGGCAAGGAAGCTTATGGGCTGCATCACAATACAAAAATCGTAAAAATTTTGCCAGTCTTTGTTCTTCTTCTTCTTCAATGGCTCTACATTTCAACTGGAACTTGACCTGCTTTTAACTGCTAGTATTCTATTAGCAGTTATTAATTGAAAGCTTTTCTATGCCCGCCGTTGCATGAGTATGTATCGTGTGTGGCAAGTACAATGGATACACTATGCCCAGGGTGTCGAGAATGTTTCCCACCCGAAAACATCCTAGACCAGACCGAGACTGGTTATGAGGGATGAAACCCCACCGAAGGAAGTGGTTACCCTCCAATTCCTTTTTCGAACTAAATCTTCCACATGTTGTGCTGTTCACAAATGCACAAATCGAGTTTCAGATACAGTAACAAATTTCAACTCCGGGTGGCTCCGGAACACAGGCAATCAACTTTGACCGTACTGATTTTTTTAAATAAATTTGCTCGAAAACACATACGACTTTTTCATAAATTACTCGAGGGTCGATTTTTTAAAAATTAAATCAAAATCAATCTCCAATGCCGAAAGTATGTGACAAGTTTCAATCGAATCAACTATCATCAAGTTTGATCGATGTGTCATTCTGCGTGGAATCCATCAGCCTTTTGAATAAGGTACACCGGGGCAAGTTGAAACGGTTTTTTCAAAGTTGAAATTCGAAGTGCTGTAAAAAAATCACCCTTTGATATATTTTGATTCCGTTTGCGGCGTTTGCCAGTTCGGGCCAAATATTATACATAAAAAATAAACAACCTTAACAAACTTTTTTATAAATATTTTTTATATTTTAATTATTTTTTTATATGCATCGTTTCAACTTGCCCCGCGAATCGGGGCAAGTTGAAACACTGCGTTATATTCAGACGTAAGCTAATTTTTCCGTATTAATAACAAAATGTATGTGCTCAGTGAGACTCAATAAGCACGAGGTTGTAAAGGGGCTATAATACTGCCAGGATTCTCATAAGAGTCCCATGTAAGTTTTTGACGATATTGATTTTCAGAAATTAGCTTAAAATTATCTCCTGTTTAAGAAAAACTGATAGAATAGTAGGCTTTGTTTTAAAAAATTGAAAACAAATCCCACTTTTGTTGTCTCATCTTGATGTTTACTCGCATTAAAATCACATTACAGATTTTGATAGGTACTCTTTTACTCAAAAAAAAAAAAAAATAAACTTAAGTATGGTTCACAGCAATAAATACGGATAAAGAAGATTATGTAAATTTTTCGGAAAGATACCATTTTTTTTTTCAATTTATTAGATTTTTTTGAATTACTCCATGTAAAACAAGTTTGAAAAATTCAACGGCATATTACTCAAGTCGGCGAAAGTGACATGGGACTCTTATGCGAATAAGGGCAGTGTAAAACAAAGTCACAAGCGTATTTTCAGATACCAAATTCTGGAGAACGCACTTCGCTGAAAATTTATCAAATTGATTTTCTCCTACTGGTGACCACTCGGATTACTATTCAGGATGCTTCATTATTTGGTTCACTTGAATATTGCGCAGTTGATTAATTCTGTTGTGGCTTCTTCATAAATGCACATTAATTCTAGATATCATATCTCTCATAAACTCTTCGATTGGAGAAATAGGCAGCTGGGGAAGTGAAAGGTGGAGTTAACGAAATGTTTACATACTCTATGTTTTATTTTCTGAGAGTCAGTGCTCAGAAGATTAAGAATCTTAAAACTGCAGTTTAAACATGACCCCTTTTCATTCTAGTGTAGATTGTAGGAAGTTTGCATTCATGACATAATGGGCCGAAATTAATTAAATTTATGTTCAGAAGTTTGCATGTTTTTACAAATTTATGTTTTTCGAATGTATTTCCGGACCATGTTGAATTTTGGAAAAAAAAACTTTTAATTGCGAGGGTGACGTTTTGAATCGTTGTTTCAACTTGCCCCGCACCACGCATTTCTATTTGCCCCGATGAGTTGAACATGCAGAGCAATATCAAACAACCAAAATACAAAAATTTAAACTGGTCTTTCATTGATTTTACATAATCATTATGCTTATTCAACATTGAATGATTACCTCCCGTGAAAATTTGATGAAAAAGCTCTTCCAAACATCGTTTTGAGACCTGTTTCATTGGCACGTCAAATAGTTGGTTTGGATTTTGCAAAGGGCGAAAAATAAACAATGGCAGGGATTGCTTTTGAAAGTTGCAATCTTTCGGGAATGGCAGTCAGAAGATGCGTTTAGGCGAGTAGTTTGTTGAAAAAAAATATCAGAACATTCGGTCATTTCCTTTCTGAATTACAGCTTCTGTTTCAACTTACCCCGCATTTCAACTTGCCCCGGTGTACCTTAATATTAAGTCATCCAGCTTCGTTGTTTCTACTAAAAGGGCTATACATGATAATTGTTTGACGATTGTACGACATGATTGTACGATTGGAAAACGGAAACATTTAAATATTGGCACATCTACCAGCACAGCGGTTCTCAACCTAAAACCTGGACTGGAATACATTCACTGACCCCAGGGGGTACCTAGGACAAAAATGCGTAATGGCGGATGTATTACAATTCCAACCCTTATTGATAAAGTTTTGATAATTGTGTAATTTTTTATTTCAAAACATTGCATTGTACATAATGGCGATCAGTGAATCAAAAACTATTAAATCCTGCTACAAAACCTAAACCTAAAAGCTCGGAGGCCTCTATTTGAGAGGCATGACGGCTTTTTCAGAATAGCTGAATAGCTTCGTTGTAAGAGGCTTGGAAGCCTCTCTCCAAGCAGCTCATCGGCTTCCTTTTGAGAACCTCGGAAACCTCCTTTCAAGAGGCTCGAAAGCCTCCTTTCAAGAGCTCGGAAGCCTTCTTTTAAGAGGCTCGGAAGCCTCCTTTCAAGAGGCTCGGAAGCCTCCTTTCAAGAGGCTCGGAAGCCTCCTTTCAAGAGGCTCGCAAGCCTCCTTTCAAGAGGCTCGGAAGCCTCCTTTCAAGAGGCTCGGAAGCCTCCTTTCAAGAGGCTCGGAAGCCTCCTTTCAAGAGGCTCGGAAGCCTCCTTTCAAGAGGCTCGGAAGCCTCCTTTCAAGAGGTATCAGGTATCAGAACGTCGGCTCAGGAGGCACGTTCCCCTCAATTTGGGAGATTTGTGCCATCGCCTTCACTGGCCTTTCTCATCATTTACCTGACGGAAAAGGAAGTGAAAAGGGGAAAGGAAGAGGAAGTGAAGTTGGAAAGGAGAATGGAACCATTTATAGGAAAGCCAATTATGTAGATTCACACGCTTTCAGCTAGGGACTAAAGAGAGGTGTCACAAAAACACAGAGGACGTAACAATGGACGAACGTCAAAGACGAAACACAGAGTGCACTCCCGAGCAGCACAAGACAGACAAAAATGGTTGCAGCAACTTGTTTGTGACCAATAGTGGTCACATAAGAGTTGCAGTAACCTATATGGAACATGTGTGCTGCTAGGGCTGTAAAAAAACGCATAATGCGAATCCATATAGGTGACAATCACAAAGTACATTGTAAAAATCGCATAATGCGAATCCATATAGGTGGCAATTTGTTGAAAACTAAGTAAAACACATTTTCATAACCCCATTCTTATTGAACCTCACGTTGAGATTGAACAAGAGTAGCCGAACCCGAACGTCAAGAACGAAACACAGAGTACACTGTGAAAAACGCATAATGCGAATCCATATAGGTAACATACACAAAGTACATTGTAAAAAACGCATAATGCGAATCCATATAGGTGACAATTTGTTGAAAACTAAGTAAAACACATATCCATAACCCCACTCTGAACGTCAAGGACTAGATACAAAGTACACTGTGAAAAAGGCATAATGCGAATCCATAAAGATAACATACACAAAGTACATTGTAAAAAAACGCATAATGCGAATCCATATGAGTGACAACTTGTTTAAAAAAAAAAGTAAAAAAAAACATGTTCATAACCCCACCCTTATTCAACCTCAAGTTGAGATTAAACAAGAGTAGCTGAAGCCGAACGTCAAAGACGAAACACAGAGTACACTATGAAAAACGCATAATGCGAATCCATAAAGGTAACATACACAAAGTACATTGTAAAAAAAACGCATAATACGAATCCATATAGGTGACAATTTGTTGAAAACTAATTAAAACACATATTCATAACCCTACTCTTATTTAACCTCACGATGAGGTTGAATAAGAGTGGCTGATTATCTCGGAGAAATAAAAAGTCAACTACGCCATAGCTCCGGTTAGCGCAGCGAGGGCTAAAATACTGTGAAGGGGGCCCTGGTGCTTCACAGGCTCCGTTTGCGGTTAGGTTCTTATTAGACCCCTTTAATCATTCATTCGTAGGCACGGTAAGCATAAAGGCGTATCACACCGAAAATTAGGGGTCACCTGCATGATGGACTTTTACCACTGGAACAGGCAATCCGTAATGTTATTCTTAGCCAGATAACCAGCTGCCGACACCACACGGCTATCTAGGCTGTTCGTGGAGAGAAGTTGACATTGACTTTACGTCAACTCTCAATGTGGCCGAACAGCCATCAAAAGCTGAATAGCTTCGTTGTAAGAGGCTTGGAAGCCTCTCTCCAAGCAGCTCATCGGCTTCCTTTTGAGAACCTCGGAAACCTCCTTTCAAGAGGTTCGGAAGCCTCCTTTCAAGAGGCTCGGAAGCCTCCTTTCAAGAGGCTCGGAAGCCTCCTTTCAAGAGGCTCGGAAGCCTCCTTTCAAGAGGCTCGGAAGCCTCCTTTCAAGAAGCTCAGAAGCCTCCTTTCAAGAGGCTCGGAAGCCTCCTTTCAAATGCTCGGAAGCCTCCTTTCAAGAGGCTCGGAAGCCTCCTTTCAAGAGGCTCGGAAGCCTCCTTTCAAGAGGCTCGGAAGCCTCCTTTCAAGAGGCTTGGAAGCCTCCTTTCAAGAGGCTCGGAAGCCTCCTTTCAAGAGGCTCGGAAGCCTCCTTTCAAGAGGCTCGGAAGCCTCCTTTCAAGAGGCTCAGAAGCCTCCTTTCAAGAGGCTCAGAAGCCTCCTTTCAAGAGGCTCAGAAGCCTCCTTTCAAGAGGCTCGGAAGCCTTCTTTCAAGAGGCTCGGAAGCCTCCTTTCAAGAGGCTCGGAAGCCTCCTTTCAAGAGGCTCGGAAGCCCAATGAATGTATGAGCTCGAAGGGGTACTTCTCAAGAAAAAGGTTGAGAGCCGCTGTACTAGCAAGATAAATCAACTTTGAATTCAGTTTACATTGGTGGCTAAGAAAAACATTAAGCTCCTTTAGTAGAACGTGTTCACTTGTCATGAGACAAGATTAGTACTACTCTATTTAATTCCATCACGTTGTAATGTCGAGTGAAGTATGAGACACTGAAGACGGCCTTATAGTTGATGTCGAAATACGTACACTCAACCCTCTTTTTACGTCACTTATTGGGGGGACGTAAATCGAATGTGACGTAAAAAGAATTTTTGCTAAAATTTCTAGTATTTCACTTAATTTATTGATAGTGAGGATACTTTCAAATAAATTCACTTGCGTCTTACATGAGGTATTGTAAGATCTCTCCGAATCCAGCAGATGTTATAAGATCTCCAAATTGTCCTGGAGTTTGAGTCAAATGGTCTACCGAATCAACCAAAGCCTTCATGATATCCCAAGTCGTGGAATCAACTCAATTATGTCCTCCGAGGATTTGTCTTTCACTTGCGTCTCAAAACAAGACATATGAGGTGTTGTAAGATCTCCAAATTGTCCTGAAGTTTGAATCAAATGGTCCACCGAATCAACCAAGGCTTCCATGATGTCTTCAGTCTCGGTGTCAATCCAATGTTGTCCTCCGATTATTTGTCTTTCACATCCGTCTTCAATTTTTGCATGTATGAAGTTGTAAGATCTCCAAATCGTCCTGGAGTTTGAATCAAACGGTCTACCGAATCTACTGAGGCTTGCATGATGCCCTCAGCCGCGGTATAATCCCAATCATGCCTTCCGAGTATTTGTCTTTCACCTGCGTCTCAAGTCCAGGTATATGAGATGTTTTAAGATCTGCAAATTGTCCTGGAGTTTGAATCAAATGGTCTACAGAATCAAACAAGGCTTCCACGATGTCCCAGCCTCGGTGTCAACCCAATTTTGTCTTCTGAGTATTGGTCTTTTACTAACGTCTCAAATACAGGCATATTCGATATTGTAAGATCTCCAAATTGTCCTGGAGTTTAAATCAAATGGTGAAATGAATCAACCAAGGCTTCCATGGTGCCCCCGGCCACGGTATCATCCCAGTCATGCCCTCCGAGTATTTGTCTTTCACTTGCGTCTCAAGTCCATGTATATGAGATGTTTTAAGATCTGCAATTTGTCCTGGAGTTTGAATCAGATGGTCTACATAATCAACCAAGGCTGCCTCGATGTCAACCCAACTTTGTCTTCTGAGTATTGGTCTTTTACTAACGTCTCAAATACAGGTATATTCGATATTGTAAGATCTCCAAATTGTTCTGGAGTTTGAATCAAATGGTCTATCGAATCAACCAAAGCCTTCACGATGTCCTAAGCCGTGGAATCAACTCAATTATGTTCTCTGAGTATTTGTGTTTCACTTGCATCTCAAAACAAGACATATGAGGTGTTGTAAGATCTCCAAATTGTGCTGGAGTTTGAATCGAATGGTCTAATGAATCAACCAAGGCTGCCATGGTTCCCCCAACCGCAGTGTCAACCCAATTTTCTCTTCTGAGTATTAGTCTTTCACTTGAGTCACAAATTTTAGCATGTAAGATGTTGTAAGATCTTCAAATTGTCCTGGAGTTTGAATCAAATGGTCTACCAAATCAACCAAGGCTTTCATGATTTTTTCACTCACGGTATCAACTTAATTATATTCCCCGAGTGTATGTCTTTCACTCGTCTTAAATCAAGGCATATGAGGTGTTGTAAGATCTCAAAGTTTTCCTGGAATTTGGATAGTTTGCGAATTGCGTCTCAAATTCTGACATGTAACATGTTGTAAGATCTCCCAATTATTCTAGAGATTGAACCAAATGATCTACCGAATCAATCAAGGCTTCCATTATGTCCCCGGCCACGAAGTCTAGACTTCAGATATTTCTTCGATGACCTGGAGTGGAATAATTGTTAAATGCGTATCTAATATGGATATATGGATCAAAATGGGATGAACCATTTAAAAATAATAATCCTGTAGACCTAAAGACCAGTACTCCATGACTTTCTTAAATTACCTGGAATGGAACAATAGTTAAAGAGGTATCCAATTTAGTCCTATGGATCAAAACGGGTATGAACAAGTTTTTGTTAAAAAGATAACAGCCTTTTGGTTACACGTTATGATCGTAAAACTTATATTTCAGGGATGGATGAAATTCATGGATGATCTGCAATGGAACAATAGTTGAATCCGTATTCACTTTAGTTCTATGGATCAAAAAGGGCATGGCCCATATGAATTGCCGAATTTAGCCACAATCAAATTGCTAGCACCATCCCTACAAACATTTTAGTTTTATGCTGATTTTACCGAAATCATGTAGAGCAAATAATGGTTTTCATGACCGTTATAGAACTAAAAATGTTCCTTGGGAATAAAATACTCGGAGGACATAATTGGGTTGATACCGCAGCTATGGACATCATAGAAGACTTGGTTGATTCGGCAGACCATTTGATTCAAACTCCAGAACAATTTGGAGATCTTACTACATCTCATATGTCTGGATTTGAGACGCAAGTGAAAGAAGATTATTCGGAGGACATAATTGGGTTGATACCGCAGCTATGGACATCATGGAAGCCTTGGTTGATTCGGCAGACCATTTGATTCAAACTCCAGGACGATTTGGAGATCTTACTACATCTCATATGTCTGGATTTGAGACGCAAGTGAAAGACAAATGATCGGAGGCAAGGATGTTATCGATCATTTAGTAAATTGCGTTCGATCATTTAGTAGTTTGTCAATAACTCATTCCAGAAGCTGAATTTCAAAATGTGTTGTACGGTGGACTTCTAGTGCGAAGGTTTTTCTACAACTCTGCCAAATGGTTCGTTGTTTGAACTCTACTAGTAACGGAGTTATAGCTATAGTTTCAGTAACTTAGACTAAATGATAACAAAATTCCAATCATTTAGTTAAAGCTACAAAGTTGTAGATAAACCTTCGCACTAGAAGTCCACCATACAACAAATCTTGAAATTCAGCTTCTGGAATGAGTTATTGACAAACTACTAAATGATCGAACGCAAATTACTAAATGATCGATAACATCCTTGATCGGAGGACATAATTGGGTCAATACCGCGGCTGAGGACATCATGGAAGCCTCGGTTGATTCTTCAGACCATTTGATTCAAACTCCAGGACGATTTGGAGATCTTACTACATCTCATATGTCTGGATTTGAGACGCAAGTGAAAGTAAAATACTCAGAGGACATAAACCATTTTTTACAATAGATAACAGCTCTTTCGCCACGCTTGTAGGCCTTAGGTCCTCGGTTACGCGTGTAGACTCCAGGAAATTCTTGGATGACCTGGAACGGAACAATTGTTGAAGGCAAATGATGTGTATACAAAGCATCTACTTTGTTCTTTGGGTTTCTAAGAGTGCCTTCTCATAGGCTTACTTTTGGATGTCAATAATGTTTCAAATTCTTTTTACGTCACGTGCCGTAAAAAGGAGGCCGTAAAACGAAGTGACGTAAAAAAAACTGCCGTAAAAAGAGGGTTGAGTGTATCTATATAGATTATAACGCGTTGGATTTAAATGGAATAGAACTGAACTCGTCTTATGACAGGTGATTGGTGGCTAGCTTTATTTTCCATGTAAGAGTACGCAGGAAAAATTCTCCGTTGTGCATTTCTTCAACTATTCAACTATTCTTACTCGCTTATGCGTTATGAAACGTATATTTTAAAGGAATCTCATACTCATACATGATGACATTACTTCTATTATTATTATTCTTCTTCTTCTTATTGGCATTACATCCCTACACTGCACTGTGACAGAGCAGTTATTAACTGCGAGGTTTCTTAGCCAGGTTACCATTTTTGCATTCGTATATCATGAGGCCAACACGATGATACTTTTATGCCCAGGGAAGTCGAGACAATTTCCAATCCGGAAATTGCATAGACCGGCACCGGGAATCGAACCCAGCCACCCTCAGCATGGTCTTGCTTTGTAGCCGCACGTCTTACCGCACGGCTAAGGAGGGTCCCTATATCATATTCTCTCTGCCGGTCAAATCCATTCCTTGAAAGGAGGAATCATATACTCCCTTGCAATAAACTAAGAAAATGCATCATTTAAAAGAAGAAATCCAAGTGATGAACTTTGAACTCTGGTTTTAAAAATAACTTAAATGAAGTATTTGAAAAAGGGATTCATATCTTCCTTTGCCATATGCCGGGAAAATGCATCCTTTGTAGAACGAATCGCACAGGACATACCCGAGCAGAGTCCGCTATCAAAATATTAACAAAATTATAACAAATTGAGTTTTTGATATCATAACTATAACATATTTTGATATAGAATTGCAGAGTTCTCTAGCAAATATCATATTTTGATATTATTTTGATAAATGAAAATAATAATAGAGTCCGTATTCTATAAACCGCATGAAAACATATTTGAGGCCGTACACTTATTACGTGACAGCTTAAAGAGGGAGGAGGGGTCTGTCATTTGAATGAAAAGTTATTTGCAAAAAAGTTATTAAAATAAATCTAACATCGGGAAGGGGCAATTAAAAAATCCAGAAGAATATCATACTAAGTTTATCAAGTCCTTTAATTTTTGTTTATTATAATTTATTTATTTTAATCTATCTGAGTGCTGAACTTACAAACTGACAAGACTTATACAAAATAACTAAATTATAAATAATCTTGATTTCGCATAATATGTGTTCGATCAAACGAATAACTAAATAAGATATCAGTATTTTGATATCACTATGTGATCCATGAATCAAAATAATATCAAATTGAGATATATTTTTTTGTTTTTGCTCGATAAAGTCATTATCATAATGAAAACTCATTAAGGTACACTGGGGGAAGTGGAAAAGGAAAAATCGATAGTGCATGTTTGAATTAGTGTAAACCCAGTTTAAATGATCTAAATGCATACAATCAACATGGGCTATCAAAAACAGTCAATTTTGCACCAACTGTGCGGTAATTCATATCATTTTGGTCGCTTGAAATTTATGGAAATAGATTTTAAAATTAGGAGTCGTTTTTCCACTTACACTAGTGGGATGGGGTAAGTGGAAAACCCATGTTCCCTTGACCTTCAATAGTGATGAGTAGTTACATTCAACTAAAATCAATACGATAATTGTTCTGAGAATCTTTTGCGGAATAATTCCATTACCTTAACGTAATAGATCCTCAAGGAATTCTCGTAATAGCTAGGGGAGGGCTGGTTATGCCTTCTCGAACACTAAGTGTACGTAAAATCTATATGTTCGCCAAAAATATGAACATTTTAAAGGAAAAACGGGACTTAGTTTAACGAATTGAGATGATGTCTGTATGTTCGTATCTGTACGTATGTGTGTGCGCAAAGCACGTACAAAATTATCAGCTATTCATAAGCACTTTTCCTTAATTAATTTGTTCGCAATAAAAATTGCATTCAACGGCGAAATTTGTTGTAAAAATTAATGTGAATTATAGAACATGTTTACCTATCAGTACTATTTTTAACTTTCTTACACATTTTTTTTCATATGTAAAACATGTGAAAGGCTTCAATACCGAAAGGTATATTAATCAAGAATTTTCTCATTTATATTAGTCCAATCACCACTGGAATCACAATGATAACAAAGAAGGAACATATTAAGATTCACAGCTATCGAAATAAACCCTGGAGGGAAGAAAAAAATTGCGTAATTAGAACATTATCCACTTCCCCCGCAGTGTTTGATACCTGGGGTAAGTGTAAAATCTTTGAATTATTTGCTTTCTTGGTACAAACCACTACCAATTGAATGGGATTAGTTTAATTGTATTACAATGGTCACCTGTGATATAAATTCTTTTGAAAAAGGGACAATTGGTGCAAATGAGAATGGATTTTATGAATGCTAAAATCAACTTTTCGCAAAACCTAGAATTACAGTTCAAGCGTTAACCGTGTTAGTGTATGTATTATACAAATTTTAACATAGTATTAGTGTGAGCATCAAAGTATATTCTTGCATAATGTTATAATGTGGTAAAAACTGTAAAGTATGTACAATTCCAATTTTTGGAGTCGATTTTTACACTTACCCCCTTTTTCCACTTCCCCCAGTGTACCTTATGTAAACCGTAGGAAAAATGCCCAATATCAAAATAAGTTTTTTTTTGTTTTCCGTGATATCAAAAATTGTTAACACATTTGCATACAACATTTAGTTCTCAACTTTTGATGTGATTACTATTAACTCGACCACAGGGTCACCAAAATTTGATATTGCAAATGAAAGTATCAAAATATCAAAATAAGTTTTCAGTTTGCTTTCATTCTCTGCTCGGGTAATGTGTATGAAAAATATGCTTCTATCTCCTGAGAAATTTACTTCCTCGAATTTTTTTGTCATTTTCGTGTAAAAATGTTTCCGTCTTTTGTAACATGTCAAAGGTGATCTTGCTTCTGACCCAGAGTCGAAAAGATGGTAAGATGGTAATGGGTGAATGTCATTCGGGTAAATGTTATTTGGGTACCTACTTGGTACCATTATTGTCACCCCCGATGACTATTTTGTCAAATTTGACGTCAACCATACCAATTTTTCCCGGTTCTCTCAAAAGCAGTTGCACGATTCTGGTACGACTTTGAGAACCAGCGCAGCGCAATGCTGGTTTGTTTGGTGGGTAAGAAATTACTCGCTGCATTCGGTTCATTGTAATCACACCTCATCGAGAAAAAAAAGTCATAAAAAGCAGTAGGCGAGCAGGCAGCTTATTATCTCGTGAAAATCTCGAGCTTATCTCCTTCGCCATTTCGCCATCGTGGAAAAAATAACGCATACACACGGCACACAGTAGCGCACAGCGACGACGGCAAATATTTAACCGAAAAGAGATCATTTTATTGGTAGCTACGTATGTTTAATTTGCTCGGTTTCCTAAATCTGTCTATGTACCTGCCCACAATACCAAGGCTTGTTCATTTATCTTTTTCGTTATATTTTGTTTAAGTCATTTTGTGTGAAGGAGATTATTTAACACCGGAGGGTGCGACGCCATCCGTTCACCGGAATTCTAATTTTGCCCGAAACTAGCGCATATTTGGGTTTCAGCAAACGCGGTGTTTAACTTAGTGGCTTTAATCACCATCTGAGCATGGGGTATCCCACTGCGAAACGAAACTATAGTTCGTTTCTGAATATGCCGTCCTATTCGGTGGGTATTCAACATGAGAGGAGCAGGGTCGTATCCGCGTTTTTCGCGCCCGGGAACGATAATAATAAAAATTAGTTCGATATTTTGTTCAATAGTTGCATGCAATGATTTTGATGTGACCTTAAGTTATTTGTTTTAATGGGAGAAAAATTAATTATCAATATGGCAATCAGTTTATAATGTCTAGCAAATTTCTACATATGTAGCAAATCAGTTTAAGCAGCAATCTGCAATCGACACCCCTGCTGTTTTGAGCTCGACCCTGATTGAGACTAGGTTGTATGTACATTCATCGAAAATTGGCTAGCTTTTAGGGCACGATACAGCGAATTTTGCTGAGCAAACGATTCTAAAACCGAATATCCTGAGACAGGACCACACAGTCACCTACATCCTTAACAGTCACAGGAATCAACTTTCCTTCGTCGTTAAACATGGCAGCTGCTTCACTATATAACCACTCCGGCAATGAAGCATAAACTTTCTGGCGGAAAATTCAATTCCCGCTCTATCCCACCGGAGTCCTTCGCCGCATAACGATAACGGAAAATGGAAGGAAGAACTTTGATTTACTTCCCGGTACGTACGTAGTTTTTTTTTTCAATCTTCTGGTTTCAGAAGAAATTGTTCTTTGAAAGAAAAATTCTCCACCAAAGTGCAGCTATGCGAAGCGAGAAAATCACATCTCATTGACTGACTCATAAAAGCCACTCGTGCACTTTTGCAGTCCATCCGGGGGGAATCTGCGACTCGATCAGCTTTTTCAAGCACACACATTCACACATTCGTCGCATTATTCCACTTCGATGCAGCCTCATGATTATCACCATCGTCGGTCGTAAGTTTCAATCATCTGATATGAGAGCTTTGCTTTGCCTCTCGGGTAGTCAATCAGAGTGAGTTTTCACCACCCCGTAAAGCTTTCTACGGGTTTTCCTTTAGGATGATGCTGGACCAGTAGTCGGAGAACATGACTTCGAACACGGCCGTTGAACGATGAAGTTGACGGCCGACCGACATCCATTGTCTCGTATTCTCGTCTCGTTTGTACGATGCGGGCTTTATTCGATCTGGGTGCGGTAAAGTTGGGCAGCCCAAAGTTGCTTCAATCTAGTTTGGAACGTAAGAAAGGCTTGGAGAGGGCACAAAGTTCCAACAAGGAGAACCGGAGCTATGAAGTTCATTGTTAGGGTGTCAACTTTCCGGTCAGCGGGTTTCATTAATTGGCACAGATCGGCAACTTAAAGGTTTGAACTTTTCGCAGAAAGTGACAGTGATTTGATATCGGTTATGATAACTAGCTTATGAAAATTAGGCTGACTTTAATTGAAGGTTCAATTGCTAATTAGCTTGAGGAGAATGTTGAAAGAGTATTGGAAAGGGAATAATATCTTTCCAAAATGTGTAGCGTATGTACAAATTTGCTTGATTCTTAGATATATATTGCCAAATAGTGCCTGTCTATAAATCATTGTTGCCTTGAGATTTTTACACCATTCAATAATGGATGCTGCTGGCGTAAAGTTGTTATTTCACGTTTGTGTTGACATGGGTAGAGGCTTTTGCATCTTGCTTCAGATATTTTCCTAAATCTTATTCAGGATTATTTGCCACGTAAATTATCGCATACTGGAAGGTCACCATTTTTTGAATATTTTCAGTAGCAACTGGACATTATCCAATTGATTATTGAATTAGATTAATGTGACTAGACGTCTACACACATTCTTCATCAGCAATCAGTACTCAGGGTCGTGGTTTCGGCCTTACTATTGTAGTCGAAATACGTATCTGTCAATGATACAATCAAGTGGTGGCACTTAATGCAATTGTACGAACTCGTTTTATGACAAGTTTAGAAATGTAATTGGGAATTGTATTCGAAGATTGGATTTCGGTGGGTTACATTTGGTCGGGGTTCTGCCAATCCACACCAAGCGACTTTTTGACTAACTTGTGATATTTTGTTCGTGCAAGGAAAATAAAAATCATTTCATACGTAAATTTGCTGTAGGATATCCCCTGTTATGCAGTTGAGGGATATTCGATACGATTCGGGATCCACTAAATCTGCCAAGTGAAAGTTTAGGCAGAAAACATGTGACGAATTTCGCGCCAACCCTTCTATGGGGCTGGCAGCACCATCTCAGAATCGAATGAAACTTGGTGGGCATAAAGATATGATATTTCTAAGCCACTCTGCATACTTAGTTTTTCAAAAATTGTCAAGAGTAACATTTGACGAGGGCCTAATTTTTTTCATTGATTTTTTAAAAAATCGATGTAACTCTAAAATGACAAGACCTACAAAAAAGTGTTGTATGGCGGACTGTTGCGGATTTCCGGATAAACTGATACGGTTGATCAAGGCGACGATGGATCGGGTGATGTGCGTAGTTCGAGTTTCAGGGGCATTCTCGAGTCCCTTCGAAACCCGTAGAGGGTTACGGCAAGGTGATGGTCTTTCGTGTCTGCTATTCAACATCGCTTTGGAGGGAGTAATACGAAGGGCAGGGATTGACATGAGTGGTACGATTTTCACGAAGTCCGTCCAGTTATTTGGTTTCGCCGACGACATTGATATCATGGCACGTAACTTTGAGAGGATGGAGGAAGCCTACATCAGACTGAAAAGCGAAGCTAAACGGATTGGACTAGTCATCAACACGTCGAAGACGAAGTACATGATAGGAAGAGGCTCAAGAGAGATCAATGTGAGCCACTCACCACGAGTTTCTATCGGTGGTGACGAAATCGAGGTGGATTCGTGTACTTGGGCTCACTGGTGACCGCCGATAACGATACGAGCAGAGAAATTCGGAGACGCATAGTGGCTGGAAATCGTACGTACTTTGGACTCCGCAAGACGCTACAAAACGCTTATAAGACCGGTAGTTCTCTACGGGCACGAGACCTGGACGATGCTCGTGGAGGACCAACGCGCACTGGGAGTTTTCGAAAGGAAAGTGTTGCGTACCATCTATGGTGGGGTGCAGATGGCGGACGGTACGTGGAGGAGGCGAATGAACCACAAGTTGCATCAGCTGTTGGGAGAACCATCCATCGTTCACACCGCGAAAATCGGAAGACTGCGGTGGGTGAATGTCGGACAGTAATCCGGTGAAAATGGTTCTCGACAACGATCCGACGGGAACAATAAGGCGAGGTGCACAGCGGACAAGGTGGATCGATCAGGTGGAGGACAACTTGCGGACCCTCCGCAGACTGCGTGGTTGGCGTAGTGCAGCCATGGACCGAGCTGAATGGAGAAGTCTTTTATGTGCAGCACAGGCCACTCCGGCCTTAGTCTGATGATAAATAAGATAAATGGCGGACTGTCGTGAAATTCCATGAAAAATATCCAAAAAATAAAAAAACGATTTCTACACTGAAAAAAAATAAGTTTTGAAAATTAAAATCGATATTACAAAAACCTCATCTCAGAAATCGATGAAATTTTTTCTGCAGATGGGTATTTCAATCATCTAACTTTTCGGGGAGTAATGTTTCTGTGACATATTTAAGGAAAAAAGTTTTTCTAACAAACACTTTTCCCATGTCCATATTGAGTGAAAATTTATCAGCGTTTTTTATGCATACAGCGTCAAATATAGGTTCAGCAGCCTATCATCAACCAACGACACATTTTGAACGTATAAAAATATGTTTAGAAAGCAATTTAGCATAATCTAACATAATTGTGGACCAACATTTGAAAAGGGTTTATATTTTCTTTGACTTTTTGTATCGAAGTAACTTGAAAACAATTGAGTTTACAAAAGAAACAAATATTTGCTTTGAAAACGGGCAATCTTGCCGAAACGAAACTGAAGTGATATTTAATTGTAATAGTGGAAAAGAAGATGTTGTTTTTCAGCAAAGGCTAACCACTGATCAGTGTAATTAAGAAATCATTATAAAGCCTGTAGATTAATTTGTATTTGTTGAAATTGTAAACAACAATACACTTTTTTGAAAAACAAAAGAAGTACTTTTGGTCAAAGTGAAATATTTGTACTAGGGAAGATCCATTAATTACGTAACGCAAAAATTGGACTTTTTCAGCGAAAAAGTTATTATTCTTTGAATGTGCGTTTACCCGAAATCCCCCTAATGAAATTATCTTCCGATTATCTTCCATCGTTTGGAATAAAAAAAAATCAACCTCCAAGATAAAAAAAATCGACCTCCAATTTTTTTTTGCTAAGTCAATTTTAATCTTTACATTCATTGATTTATTTTCTCGGTGAACGAAACGCTCTTTTATGTTTCAGATTTTACAGTTCAGACAAATTTACAATAGTCCATCAAACATCACAATTTTGTAATCCCTGGTCATTTGTGTGTAACATTGATATAAGAAATACGCCCTTTTCAAATGTTGGTCCACAAATATGTTAGATTATGCTAAATTGCTTCCTAAACTAATTTTTATACGTCCAAAATGTATCGTTGGTTGATGATGGGCTGCTAAACCTATATTTGCCGCTGTATGCATAAAACACGCTAATACATTTTCACTCCATATGGACATGGAAAAAGTTTTTGTTAGAAATTTTTTTTTCCTTCAATATGTCACAGGAACATTATTCCCAGAAAAGTTAGATAATTGAAATACCTATCTGTAGAAAAAATTTCATCGATTTCTGAGATGAGTTTTTTTTTGTAATATCGATTTGAATTTTTAAAACTATTTTTTTCCAGTGTGGAAAACATTTTTTTTATTTTTTGGATATTTTTCCAAAAAACTTTAGGGAATTTCACGACAGTACGCCATACAACACTTTTTTGTAGTTCTTGTCATTTTAGAGTTACATCGATTTTAAAAAAATCAATGAAAAAAAATTAGGCCCTCAACAAATGTTACTCTTAACAATTTTGGAAAAACTAAGTATGCAGAGTGGCTTAGAAATACCATATCTTTATGCCCACCAAGTTTCATTCGATTCTGAGATGGTGCTGCCAACCGCTGGTTGAGTTGACGCGAAATTCGTCATGTTAGTTTTTGTTGGCGCTTGGTGTGATTTGGCAGAACCTCGACCATTTGGAAATAACATTATTTACGGATCCTCGCACAGATCTAAGAATATGTGTTGGGGGCTGAGAGGCGGCTTCCCATCACGAGTTGTTCCGGTGTTGCAGTTATTTTGGCCGCAATTTCCTTTTTTTGCAATATTGATCCAAAAATGTTTCGTTTTTCTCTGAATTCGTACTACTGTGAATTAGAAAATGATCCAACCGTCTAAGACGAATTAAGTACTATCCATTTAATTCCACCAGTTAATTTTCGTTATCTTTGCAGATACTAAGTCGAGTCAAGTACGAGACACTGAATACGACCACACATTTGTGGTCGAAATACGTATCTGCAAAGATAACGAAAATTAACTGGTGGAATTAAATGGATAGTACTTAATTCGTCTTGGACGGTTGAATACATTCCACTAAAAGAGCTTTATATATTTTTCTAGAAAATGATATCAGAACAAGAAATGCTTGTGCTGCCGTAATCTGAAAAACGTAATCTGGTGTTAACGAGTACTACTCATCGAGCTCTTTAACAGAAAAATGAAAAACATGCATGTTGTAAAATGGCTGTTACATCACTTTTCCAGATTACGGCAGTGTGGTACGTGTTGCAGAGATGACCATATCAATGTTTCTTCGAAGTGGGAACCGGCAACAATATTTTCAATATCATCAATATTTTCGTTTCATATTAGCAATATGGATATCAACCTTCAGCATTTGTGGATTTTGTGACGTTGGACAACGTCTTACGCGAAGGTCCTAGGGTCAAATCAGAATCTAAAATTGAAGATCGCCATGAAATTATGTAAGATTTTGAACGTTAATAGCGCCTTTATTTTTCGAGCGATTTTAGAGATTTATATGTGTAACAAGCAACACGAAAACTCTTCAATCTCTCTTTAAATTTCATTGAAACTTTTCATTATTTGGTCGGGGTTCTGCCAAATCACACCAAGCGCCAATGAAAAATTTCCAACTTTTTTTGCCAAAATTTTCATGTAGCGAATTCAATTAACCAAAAAGCACATCCAACATCGTTTAACGCAATAACTGAGGATATACTACAACAGATGTATTTATTAATTGACATGAAATACTTTCCGTTTTCCTTTTGCGAACAAAATATTACGAGTCAGTCAAAAAGCCGCTTGGTGCGGTTTGGCTGAACCCCGACCATTTATGCTAAACAAATAAAAATTTCAAATCTTATCAGACTCAGTACAAATTTCAAACCCAACCGTTATACCGTTCATGCATTCCCAACATCGACATCAGATTTATTTATTTATTTAATTACAATTCATCTGACAACTTAGTCTTAATGAAGAAACTTAAACTAACGGTTACAATAATAGTTACCTCTTCATACTATTTTTAAAACGTTTGGGTGCTTCGCAAAAGCCAAAAAGGTCCTCAACCATTGTAAATGTCATGATCTTTGCAGAGGCTGGTTCGTTGTGTTCAAAGAACGTACGATGAAATCGATCATGCAGCAGTGATCGTTGTCGAAGAGGTCGTTGAATGGCACGAATATCCAGTAGCCAAAGTAACCGAGGGGAGTCGATTTCTTCGCACCGTAGTCTAGCCACGAATGTCGCTTGCTGCAGTATTCGCCTTCTTTCGGGCGCATCCATATATAGCAATCTGCATCGAGCAGGATATGGAGGAAGATTAAGTGGATCACGCCATGGTAAGTGACGCAGGGTCATTCGAATAAACCTTCGTTGGACTCGTCCATACAACGTCATTCGGAGTCCAACCAATATTTAGAAGCGGTTTCCACGATAGGTTCAACCAGCTTACAGTACAAGGACTTCAAGCAGTGCGGATCAGTGAAGTCCTTCGATATGAAGACCAGCTGGCGGTTTGCCTTGGCAATTATCGACGTATAATGGGCGTTGAACGTCAGTTTTGGATCCAGATTGATGTGCGCTACGAACCTTTTGGCCCACCGCTTCATTTTCTCAGTGCGTGAAAAACCCCATGTCAGAATCGATGGCGAGTCACAAGCGATCGTCGATGGGATACGTTGCGATAAATGTATTTGCCTGGAGGACATCTGAACCATCTGAACGGTAAATCATCGAGTGACTGTTGTGGCGTAAGCAGCACTCGAAAAATTTCTCAAAACATCGAATTTGGTTTTGTTGCTGTTGCCTTATTCGAAACAATTGCTCATGGAAAAGAAGGTCGAGAAGAGCATACGTTGCTAACTAAAGCGTGAACCGTATACCTGGGACTCCCACAATATCTGCGGCAATAGAAGCAAACGGTGCCCTGTACATATTTAGTGATCAATTTTTATGATTTTATAATTTTGTATAGCAAATAAAGAAAACTAAGTATAAAGAATTGAAACGTGGTCAACAGTTTAGTTCGTCCACTTTCAATAAACCCAGATTTGAACAGGACGCATCCAATAAGGTAGCATAGATTTCATGCATTTTGCACTTCCAGCCTCCTTTGCGTCCATCAAAACTGTGGCCGCATCGCCCAACTGTTGCCAATTTGGCGGCTGTGAAAATTCTCGTGGATTTCGTAGCTATTGTCAAAGCTGGCTCTTTCGCATTGAGTCTGGTATATTATTCTATAATTCAGTGGAAATATACCACAATTTAGTGGAAATTCACGTTCTTTAATGGTTCCAGTAACTGTTGACGACCACGGAAGATCTTGACTAATTGATCGCCCAGAGTACGCCGAACGCCAACTGCTCGGTCAACGCATTCGATACCGCTACTTCACCGCGTTCACCCTGATTTTATGCTTCCGATGGGGTATCGATTTATCGACTGCATCATGATAAGTTTTGGTGGGCTTTCTGAATCGGATTGAGAGAATCATGATGATGAATTGCATAACTATCATATTACCAATTCATCTCCAACGGCGGTATTCCAACTGGTTGAAATGACATTTGAATCAAGGTCAGCTTTACACTATCTTAGTTTCACGTCGACCGATTATGCCTTTTGGTCATTCTCCGGAAGTTTCGTCATTGGCGTGACTAGATCGACTAAATCGACTCTTTTCAGGACCAGCATTTTATGAAAAGAAAGGGTTGATAGCAAACAATGGCGTCGGTTGTATTCCCGCGGTACTGAAGAAAGTTTCCGTCAGTATCAGAATCACAAACGCTCGTCGGAGAGCAACGCTGCAGAAACGTTGGCGTCTGTAGCAGTCAAGTGATATTTTTTTTTTAAATTCAGATTATATTTCTGCTTGTAATTGGAAAGGAACATTATTGATAACAAATCGTTTTTTCTCAGATACACTAGAGGAGGTTGAGCCGAGACGAACATACTTCAAAGTGCAAATCATAATCGCTTGGCGACGCTGCAGAAGTTTTTTCTCCATGGATGGCAAATCATCTGACGTTGATGTCAGAGTAGACAAAAGAATTTTTTTTTCAAAATTCTGATTTTGCCTGTGATTGGAAAGGCGCATTGTCGGTTCGTCTCAGAACCACATTTCACAGGAGGTTGAGTGTGAGTGACGAATTTTCTGTCGTCAGATTCCAGAAAAACTTTATGCGATTAGGAAGACATATGAGCTTACCCAGCATTGGAGGCTGATAAAGAGCCTATTTCGCCACAATTTGGCTTGTTCAGCTAAAAAACTAGCTTATTCAACTTAACTTGTTTGTTGGGTAGTAAGACGCCTGTAAAGTTCAAGATTTTGCCTTTCTGGAATCTCTCAATTGATTTTCTGGCAAATAGCAGAAAAATCCCCCAAATTACCATTCAAAGGTACAGAAAGAAATGCTTTCAAAATATCTGGATCGATACTGACATATGATACGTAGTATTTGGCTCTCACTTTTTCGGAATGATAATTATTTTCGAAAGGCCGTGCATCTTCAAGAACCATGAACACGCTAGGTTTAGTTAAATATACTCGCAAAACTCCATAAAAGCTTTAAAATATTTAAAGATTAATAACTTGCTGAGAAAACCAGGATTTTTTAAAAATATGTCGATAAGCTAAGCGTCCTTTGTTCCTTAAACAATTTGTACAACATTTTATGATGTGTCAGACCAATACAGACCATAAAGACAATTCAGTATGCCACTAGAACTTTCTTTATCCAATCAAAATTTTAGAAATTGTTTTTGTTTTCTTAGTCTGTTGCTTCTATTATTTATTCAATCAGTATTGCATCAGCATGGAACCACTGTTCCTACTCCAATTTCCTAAAGTAATGATATCTGGCACTGGAGAATCGATGTAGCGTACTATTTTTCGTGTTTAACATTCCTATCGTAAGATATAACAATTGTTCGAAGTTCGAAATTTGTTAAAATTGACTTTCGTAGAGAGAGATGTGAATGAAGTGAACTCATTCCTGGCAGTTACGCCTATATATGATGAGAGAGCTAGATAAGTACAATATTCATGCAAAGTGGCAAACATTCTAGGGGGGCTAATTTAGTTCTAGGTGGGGCTATAGCACCCCCTAACCCCCTGTAGTTACGCCAATGAGTTTCGTAAAAAACGAGCAATGGGTAATGTTTTCAACATAACCGCGAGTAGACGTAGGACTTGTATAAACGTAACGTATTTACATTTAACTTCTAACTTTTGGATCTATGGAGTTTGATTATAGTATTGATATTGGAAACGACAACTTCCATGCTGTGTAGAATTATTAGCAATTTGCTTAGCAGTAACCCTACTAAAATAGAAGAGGTACTGCTAATACATCAACAAAAATTATTTAATGTTTTGATTTCAAACTCGGAGTCTACGTCAAGTTTAATAATACAATTTCTCAGAAAATGAAAAACAAAGAATAAGATAAAGTTTATTTATATATTCTTCTGGAAATTATTTTTTGCGGAGTTTTTTAAAACATTTACATGTAATAACAGCAAAAATTTTTAATCTAAAATGGATATTAACACTATTACTGATTGTGCATCTTTAATTGCTAATGCCTTCTGCAAATAAATGAAAGTAATTATTTCAATCAAATTTTTATTTTCATCAGTGTTGCTGATATTTTTTTTTGCTGGGGAATTAGAACTGTTATCGTATAATCATGTTTTAATGTACGTGTCGTTTAGTACCAAGCACAACTTAACATATACCGGGATCATGTGGATTATGAAACCAATCACCTGAATGAGCAGACCAAATCTCTCTAATTTTATTCTTCTTCATTCACCACCGCTGCCCTTGCTGTCTTAGCCATCATCGGCTTCTAGCCGTGAACTCCGAGCGATGCGATGGGCGATTGCATACATCGCAACCGACACCACTGCCTCCGACCATCATCAAGCACAGAATGACAAAAAAAAATGCGGCCACTTTTTTCATGCATATTCGCAGACCCACCGGCAGTTCTATCGCTGGCGACTGCATGCTGTCGCTGTGTAGGTAAACACCGCGAACGAACGAACGAAACGAAATATTTGCGAGCAAAAAGCACGTCAGTACGCGCTGCTGTCACAAATTGTAATGACTCGCACACGGCAGGCGCTGCTTCTTTTATACACAAAGAAAATCTTCCGGTAGACCCGAAGGCCCGAGACATACCGCATTCTGATGTCCGTGTTAGGAATGCACCGGATTGGAATTGAAATTTTCAATAGCTTATCGTTAATAATCTTAAATTTCAATGAAATAGGCAAAATGGTGGAGAGTGTCCGAGTCGATTGATATATAAATCTCAAAAATCCATCGAAAGATAAAGGCGCTAGTAACGTTCAAAATCTTCCCTTCCAGCGTAACGCTCTCGATTTCCAAAAATCTAAATGACACCCAGTATAGTAAAGAAAGACGTAAGTCCTACGTCAAAAATGCAACTTTTGATTGGTAAATATGGTCAATATCTTTATCCGATAAAAAGTTATAATCGTTTTTCTGTCAAAATTACATTTTTTTCATAAGTTTATATCTCCGGTTAGGGCAGACCAAAAAAATATTTTCACACGGCATCTGAAAGAGGAACTCATATTCTTTATTGTGTCAAAAAATTGGGGATATGTTATTTTTGTATCTCAAGTTTAACCAATTTTACTAAAATCATGTTTTTTCAAAAAATTGATTTAACTCGACAACGGAAGAAGATACAGACGATATTCTAATCCTAATCCTGGTAAGTAAAATTACTCTAAACAAGTGAGCTTGAGAGCTACATAAAAAGTTTATATAGCAAAGTTGATTGGAAAAAGCTGCGCTACAACTTTGTAGAACAGTTTATGTCAATATTCTGCAAAATATGAAAAAATAAAAATTTCACTTTTTTATAAAATGGCACACCCTATTTTTCGGTAACTCTATAATAAGGGCCCAAGTATCCATAACAACTTTGTAGAACAAACTTTGTTTCTTAAAAGTATGCTTCAGACCGAAAAAAACTTGCAATACGATGATAATGATAAAACTTATAAAAAGTGTTAAAGCTGTAGATTTTTTAGTTTTCATTTTTCACGAATGTCATGTTGGGGGCATTTCAATGGGGCTTTTCAAAACGCATGTTTTGCTATAAGAATATCGTCTGTATCTTCTTCCGTTGTCGAGTTATAATAATTTATTTGAAAAAACATGATTTTAGTAAAATTGATAAAACTTGAGATAAAAAAATAACATATCCCCAATTTTTTGACATAATAAAGAATATTAATTTCTCTTTCAATTGCCGTGTAAAAATATTTTTTTGGTCTGCCCTAACCGGAGATATCAACTTATGAAAAAAATGTAATTTTGACAGAAAAACGATTATAACTTTTGATCGGAAAAAGATATTGAGCATATTTACCCATCAAAAGTTGCATTTTTTTGAGCTCTAAAAGTCACCTGAACACGACTTTTTCGAGAAATCTAAAAGAAAAAAAGTAGATAAAAAATACTGTTTTTTGAGGTACACCCTAATCCAATTAGGTAAAATTGCTCTAAATCAGCCAACTTAAGAGTCACAGAAAAATTTTTTTTAGCGAAATTGATTGGAATAAGTTACGCTACAACTTTGTAGAACATAATATGTCAATATTCCGAGAAATAAAAAAAATATTTTCAAATTTTTTTGTAATGATGGGCCACCCTATTTTTCGGTAGAACCATAATGATGGCCTTACTATTTCGAACAATTTTGTAGAACAACAGTTTTTTCTAAAAAATATAGTTTTGGAGTAAAATGCATCTTTCCGCGTAAATCTGTATACTGGACCATAGTGCAATGAAAGAATGTGCAGGTTGAGGATCAAAGGCCGGTTCTTCAACTTCAGCATAATCAACGTCCATAGCCCGCCCTCCGGAAGCACTGATGATGATAAGGACGCATTCTACGCGTAGCTGGAACGTGAGTACGACAGCTGTCCAAGCCACGACGTCAAAATCATCATAGGAGATTCGAACGCTCAGGTTGGCCAAGAGGAGGAGTTTAGACCGACTATTGGAAAGTTCAGCGCTCACCGGCTGACGAACGAAAACGGCCTACGACTAATTGATTTCGCCGCCTCCAAGAATATGGCCATTCGCAGCACCTACTTCCAACACAGCCTCCCGTATCGGTACACCTGGAGATCACCACTGCAGACAGAATTACAAATCGACCACGATTTGATTGACGGACGGCACTTCTCCGACATTATCGACGTCAGGACATATTGTGGCGCTAACATCGACTCTGACCACTATCTGGTGATGGTTAAACTGCGCCCAAAACTATCCGTCATCAACAATGTTCGGTACTGACGACCGCCGCGGTACGACCTAGAGCGACTGAAGCAAACTGATGTCGCCACTGCATACGCGCAGTATCTCGAGGCAGCGTTGCCGGAAGAGGGTGAGCTCAATGGGGCCCCTCTTGAGGACTGCTGGAATACAGTCAAAGCAGCCATTAACGACGCAGCGGAGAACAACGTCGGGTATATGGGTCAAAGTCGACGGAACGATTGGTTCGACGAAGAGTGCAGACAGATTCTGGAGGAGAAGGACGCAGCGCAGGCGGTCGCGCTGCAGCAAGGTACCCGGCAGAACGTGGAACGTTAAAAACAGAAGCGGAGACAGCAGACCCGCCTTTTTCAGGAGAAAAAACGCCGCCTGGAAGAAGCGGAGTGCGATGAGATGGAACAGCTGTGCCATTCTCAAGAAACGCGCAAGATCTACCAGAAGCTCAACGCATCCCGCAAAGGATTCGTGCCGCGAGCCGAAATGTGCCGGGATAAGGATGGGAGCATCTTGACGGACGAACATGTGGTGATCGAAAGGTGGAAGCAGCACTACGAGGTACATTTGAATGGCGCTGAGAGTAAAGGCAGTGAAAGTCAAGGCAGCGGAGGAGATAACTACGCTAGTTTAACGGACGATGGAAGCCATCCAGCCCCCACCTTGAGGGAAGTTAAGGATGCCATCCAACAGCTACAGACCAATAAAGCAGCTGATAAGGATGGTATCGGAGCTGAGCTATCAAGATGGGCCCGGAAAAGCTGGCCACTTGCCTGCACAAACTGATAGTCAGAATCTGGGAAACCGAACAGCTACCGGAGGAGTGGAAGGAAGGGTTTATATGCCCCATCTACAAGAAAGGCGACAAACTGGAGTGTGAGAACTTTCGAGCGATCACCATCCTTAATGCCGCCTACAAAGTGAAATCCCAGATCAACTTCCATCGTCTGTCACTATGAGTGAATGAGTTCGTGGGAAGTTATCAAGCCGGCTTCGTTGACGGCCGCTCGACAACGGACTAGATCTAGATTTCAAGGCGGCATACAACAGTATAGACCGCATAGAGCTATGGAAAATTATGCACGAGAACAGCTTCCCTGGGAAGCTTACCAGACTGATCAAAGCAACGGTGGACGGCATGCTGTGTGATGATTTCGGGCGAACACTCCAGTTCGTTCGAATCGCGCCGGGGACTAAGACAATGTGATGGTCCTTCGTGCCTGTTGTCAACATCGCGCTAGAAGGTGTCATGCGGAGAGCCGGGTGTAACAGCCGGGGTACGATTTTCAACAGATCCAGTCAATTTATTTGTTTCGCGGATTACATGGACATTGTTGGCCGAACATTTGCAAAGGTGGCAGAACTGTACACCCGCCTGAAACGTGAAGCAACAAAAGTTGGACTGGTGGTGAATGGATCGAAGACATAGTACATGCTAGTGGGCGGAACCGATCGCTACAGCCCCCCCTGGGAAGCAGTGTTACGATAGACTTTGAGGTGGTCGAGGAATTCGTCTACCTCGGATCCTTGCTAACGGCTGATAACAATTTTAGTTGTGAAATACGAGGGCGCATCATCTGTGGAAGTCGGGCCTACTACGGGCTCCAGAAGAAACTGAGGTCAAAAAAGATTCGCCATCGCACCAAATGTGTCATGTACAAGACGCTTATAAGACCGGTTGTCCTCTACGGACATGAAACATGGACAATGCTCTAGGAGGACTTGCAAGCACTCGGAGTATTCGAGAGACGGGTGGTTAGGACAATATTTGGCGGTGTGCAAGAAGACGGTGTGTGGCGGCGAAGAATGAACCACGAGCTCGCCCAACTCTACGGCGAACCCAGTATCCAGAAGGTATGTTGCAAGAATCCGGACAGCAACCCTGCAAAGATGGTGTTCGCTTCCGATCCGGCAGGTACGAGACGGCGTGGAGCGCAGCGAGAGATGCGGCCTCGAATCGTATATTGTGGCGTCAATTGTTGATTCAGTGTTATCTGCTTAGATGTAGACTAAATAAATGAAAATGAAGTAGTACGGGGTTACTTACTCGCTTACCGTTTTTAATTAAATTGCTTTTGGAATTTTGAGAAGAATTTTAAAAACTTCTTCGTATGCTTTCCGGTGGAGATTTTTTCGATTATCAACTTTCTACTTCCTCTTCATGCAACATCAAAGCAATAATACGTTCATACAACATGAGATGTTTTAATGAAATAAATATTACCATAATCGATATGAATTTTTAAAAGTAAGTCCATATCGGTGGAAATTCCAGCGTTATGCAGACATTAGAGATAATACATTATGAATAAGGAATCGTACGGGAGACTTTGCTCGTAAGGGTAATCCAATAATAGCAATAATGTTTACGCCTTTTCAAAAAAAAATCCAGGATTTCATCCTTCTTTTTGTGTAGATACCGACGAACGTGTTTTCCCTAGTTCGGAATTTCAAATTTGTCTTGCATGGAATTGTTCGTTTTGGAAGGTTTAGTCGGTCGTTCGTTTGTTCACTGCTTGAAGGACGGTTGGTTGGGTGGGATGCCAGCATGATACGATTTGATAAATTCAGAATTTCATATAAGAAAAATCAGAATCTCAAGATTTGTGAAAAAGAAAAATCCGTATACCTGCCGCCGGTATGAAAAGTGTGGCGCAACAGCTTAGAGCAAGCGGCGCACGATAAACAGAAGAATGAAGGCTATTCGTTGTAGAAAGATGAGTGTTTTCTGTGATAGCAGAAATAATCTTTCAGAGAGCTACTATTGGATACCCTTGTGGCCCGAGGTAAACAACCCCAAAAATGTTATTGACTGTACATATCACAAATATCATGGCACGTAATTTTAGAAAGATGAAGGGAGCCTTCAAATGCCTTAAATGATCGATAACATCCTTGGAGTTTGTAGTCAACTGGTAATCCAGTTGCAATTCGAAAACGCTATCTGTTTTATGTGTAAGTCTCTATTAGTGACTACATTTTCTAACTCGTTGTCTTATAAAGATATATTTAAGCCAAGCGGAGTGGAAATTAATTACTATGTCTGAAACTCGATTTATGCATATGCACAACATGTGCTAGATTTAGTTCGGAAAAGGTACTCCCTTCGGTGGGATTTGATCCCACGAAACCAGTACGCTAGACAGGTGCTTTCCCTACTCGAGGTCCTTCGTAGCTTAGTAGGGAAAGCACCTGTCTAGCGTACTGGTTTCGTGGGATCAAACGCCACCGAAGGGACTGGTTACCTTCCAATACTTTTTCCGAACTAAATCTATCACATGTTGTGCATATGCATAAATCAAGTTTCAGATATATATTTTCGTCAATTAATCATTTTACAACTATTCATTCATTGAAATATGAACCATTTATTTGTTTGTTAACGATTCATTTGTTCTCGTTCAAACGGAACTCAATCAGTGTTGGCACTTCATCGCCACAATTTATGTTGCTCTGGCACTCAGCTCCATCCATATAAGGCTTTTGCATTTATTTTCTCAATTGTAAAGTGCCATCGGAGCGATATTTTTCCTTTGTTGCTGATTTCCGAGTTAACTCCCCCAACAAAGCCAAACTATAGTCAAGTTTTGCAAAACATGCCATTCCTTGCAGCATCCGGCGAAAGTAGCAACGGCACCAGCATTTGTACACATCCGGCCTTTCGAAGGGATGAGTAAGTACACGAGCTCGACCCTTTTTGCGAGAGCCGTGTTTCCTCATTCAATCATCTGCTTCCACTTTCAACTACGACTTCTGGGCGGGGAAAAAGCTGGACTGCATTCAAAGAGTGCCGGGCGGCAACATGTTTGCATCCAGGATCATGGCTTTGTTGCACCGGCATCCGGAAGATGACATCATTTATTCAATATGAGTTCCATGTTCCCGTTCCCAACCCCGGTACTTGTGTGTTGTAAGAGTTTTGAAGATGAAGATGATGATAACGATGGCAACGGTGTGGTAACGGCGCCACGGTAGGAGGAAATCTCAGATCATTTTCCGTGTTACCGCTTCTATTGGTAGCTACCCTTTGACATTGTGACTGGTAACCTGTCATACGGGTGTATGTAGCAGGGAATACGGGCTGAACGAAAGTGGCTCATTGTGTCGGAAAATGCAGTATCACCATTGCAATGCATTGTCTGGTTCACTTAGCGCGTGGAAGTGCAACACCACGAATAAAGAAATGACTTTCCCTGATGGGAAGACGTGAGTCTCGGTAGTTAATGTATATGAACAGTTGCTACTTAATAAGACGGGAGCTTCATCGCAGGCTAACACGTAGGGCGGATGTAACATATATTTAAAGAACCGGAAAAATGGGTGAAGAGTGCATCAATGTTCATTTACGGGCAAGAAAGATATGTAGCAGGTTCGAAACAACGTGCAGGCATGTTTAGAAAATTCGTTTGAAGCTTGATAACGGGGATGAATCCACTAGTCAAGAAGAATTCCATTTTATATTTGGAGCACCTGCTTTTGCAGGGCCGGGGCTGGTCACGTTCTTACAATGAATTGGAAAGCAGCATGTTGCTTCAAGAGACTGATGGCGACTAAGGATTATCTCCGCAAGTACCACTAATAGAGAGACGGTAATGATAAAAGAAAATTGAACAACTACATGAGAATGTACTCAACTTCACTCGGTCATCCGTTGGAATGGGTGTTCAAATATCAAATGGTTATTGATTTTTATTTGTTAGATTGACTCTCGTGTAAAACTTGATTTCTTCAGATCATGTTATTGAAATGGAAGAAACCAAGACCATTCTGTAGTTGGCTGGGTTCGATTTCTAAACTGAAATTTTCGTCACAACACATAAAGCACCTTACATTTTCACTTTAAATATAACTACATTTAAAAACGAAACAACGCGATTTCCTATAGTTTGGAATAGGTTTAATTCTAACAACGTCTCAAATATCCACGTCCGTATTCCAAACTTTTTAAATAGCTTGCAGTATCCTAAAGGGTTGCCGACCTAGATTTTTATTTCAAAAATGCTTGAATATACTAACTTTGTGAAATTAAACTCTTATGTTTGTAAAATAAGGTATATCAAAAAGATAAGTTATGACAAACATAAAATTGAATTGATAAATGGGAAAACTGCAACAAAAACAGTGTAATTGTATTTCTAATAATATTTCAATTGTTTGTATCTGTAATTGTACTAAACTGTTTCAATCGGACATCTAAAGTCTACATGAAAATTACACTTATGAACTGAACAAATATTACACTATTCCATGATTCAAAAGTCTGCTCTTAAAAATGTTAGTTGACAAATTGAAATTAAAAAAAATATAATTAGCAATAAATATAACACACATACACAGAGAAGCAGATGTCTCACTCAACACATATCCAGCGCCGTAGCCTGTGGTAGGCCGGGTGGGCCCCCGCCAAGGGCGTTAGCCCTCAAGGGGAGCCGAAATCAAGAATTATGGCATGAGAAACAGAACAACATTGTATTAGTTACAGGGCCAATTAATAACAAACCGACTACAAAGTCCAAATGGCGATATCGTCCACTATTTTGAGTAAATAAATCCAAATACCAAATAAATCAAATAATGTTTGTTTACCTATCTCAAATCAACATGTCAAATGGTTTGGTCTTAGTTTTAGCCGCTATTTTGGTTTCACTGAGACTTCCGGAACCGGTAACAAGGGGTCAAGAAATAATCTGTGTGGCAGTAGTGAAACAGCCCACGCCACGCCGTTTGTTATATAAATCGGATATTCAAAAGCTTCGGGATGATCAAAGTAGGCCTAATGCGAACCACAATAATCAATTATTGATAGTCACCGTGGTAGGGGTAGGGTAAGGGTAGATATAGTCTAGATTTAGGATAAATTTGCTCATTTTATTCAAAAAATCATTTTATGTAGTCCGAAAAATGATAATTATGACCGCATTTGACCCGGCGACAAACAAGAAACTTATATGAATGCGAAAAGGGGAGACTGTTGAATATACGATGGGCAGAGATAATATAACCTAAAATAACTGTTTTGGTTATCATTTCTCAAGTATCTCGTCAAGTATTCATCGCCTGACTTCGACAAGTGGTCCTTCTGTTTCCGATGGCGATTCCGACCACTTGAAAGTATGATTTTTTTTAACCCAGCGAAGTACAACAGTGCCTACAAACCACTATCACTGACAGACCCATTCCTAAAGGGTAGCCTCACACCTCGGGAATTTGGTCCGCGGATTTTTTCCTCATGTTTTTTCACATATGCGATATTTTCGGGATTTGTTCACGGGAAATCAAAATCCCAGCCCCATTTGAAATGCACGGGGATCAAAATCCGGCGGAAAAATTTCCCGAGGTGTAAGGTAGCCTTAAACTTGATTTTTCTTGATTCGAATAGATCCGATAGCGATTTCGACCATCATCCGATCCATTTCAGTTGAGTGCTAGAACGTTATGGACAGTATGAGTTGTAAGAAATCATTAGTAAGTAAGTAAAGAACCTTCTACAATTTTTGTGATTTTTCAGTCTATTCTGGATGTTTGTACCAATTTCATATGAAGATCCAAAAATGTCCACGACTCTGCAAAGTCCCATACATATTCCACCAATTTTTGCAAGTACTGAAAAAATGCTGAACAAATCAAAAAATATTTAGGGGAATACCGCTGAATACTGCTTGCGGTTTGCAGCACTTTCAATTCAGTAAACGTGTTAATCTTACTTTTAGATGAGATTTAAAATGGTTTTGATCGTTAATAGAGCCTTTATCTTTTGATGGATTTTGAAGGTTTATATATCGATCAACTCGTAAACTCTCCAGAAATTTTTCAACTTCATCGAAACTTAAGATTGTTTACAATAAACTATTGAAAATTTCAATTCTTGTCAAACCCAGTAAAAAACTCAGTTCAAACCAATCCCGCTCGTGCATTCTCAACACGGACATCATAATGATGTAAGTTACTGGCATTTTACAGTGCCTGCCATGCGCGGCGTGCGCGAATCATTCACTACCACGGTATACAGAAAACAAGGTAGGCTCGTTAGAAAAATGACACTTCAAATGTGACGCATATTTTACCGCCACATGTTGGAGTACAAAAGTAAGTATGCTGCGACCGTAGAGCATCGTCTCGGTCCAGCTTGTGCGAAGATAGCAGTGACATCACATGTTTACATTCAAACTGATTGTTTACATACGTGATGCCTTGTTTTTTTGTATGCCGTGATTCACTACAAGTGCGTCGAACCGAACGGGACCGCTCCGGACCTAATGGCCGTTTACATATGCGCTAGTTCTAGTGGACAATGCACTGTCCGACAATACTAGCGCGATATTAGCACAATGTAAACAGGAATTGTCTTTGCTAATTTTGCTAATTTTGCGCTAGTATTGTCAGCTAGTGCATTGTCCGCTAGAGCTAGCGTATATGTAAACGGGCCAAACGAAACGAAGCGAGCTAACCCAAGGCATAGCAACAAAGCTGGCGGTGGCAAGACAGCGAAAAAAATATGACGACGATGGTGGCTGTAGCAACATCAACGGTAGCCAGGACGGCCCTGAAAGGTCAGAAGAACACCGTCGAGCCGACAACAGCTGAAGTGGAATTCACAATGGGAGTTTACGACATTTTGAAGCGCATCACAGCCGAAGCCTCCCGTCTGATACACTACAAGACAAGCACAACGATGACCAGTCCAAGAAACATATCTGCGACCGCCCACTGCTGCCGAACAAGCTGGTCAAGCAAGGCCGTCTGAAGGAATCGAAGCCGTCACCAAGTCTCGCTTAACTTTTCAAAAAGACCTAAGTAACATTTTTTTCATGAATAAGACGAAAGGTACACCATAACGGCACTTTTCAGATATGATATGTGGACATCATAGTAATGTGTATGATGGTGATTTGTGACACCAAGTTCAGCGAATGGGTTTCAGTGATGTGTCGTTCTTAAATGAAATTCCTATATTGCATCCTCTATTGATTCTGTCTTTGGTTTTGTTGCTGTTATTGATCCGAAAGGTAGACCTGTGCGCCGAAGTATTTGTGAACGGCGGCGGCGTAAGGCCATTTTTATACCGGCGGCGGCGGCGTCGGTGGCGTCACGCCGTAAGCAATGTTCGGCGGCGGCGGCGGCGGCGCGAATCGGCGTGAAGAATTTTGAACTGAGAAAAAATGTATCACGCAGCAAGCCATATTATGCTTTTTATTATGTTTTGTACAATTACTAGCTACAGGCAGACTGATGAGGTGAACATCCTATGTATGTCCATAGAAAAAGTTTACATCACATCCTCCACTAGGACATTGCCGCATCACAGCACATAATTCATTGGAAAGTAATTTGGATGCAAATCCAAAAATTCGTTTGGAAATTCCTCAGAAAATTCGAAAAAGGAATTCTAAGAATTAATTAAGAATTTCCCTAATGAATTCCTTTAGAGCTTCCTCTAAGAATTCCCTTGAAAATTTATTTGGGTATTTCTTCGGAAATTCATTCCGAAATTTCTTCAAAAGTTCCTTCAGGAATTTCCTTAGAAATTACTTTAGGGATTGCTTCGGAAATTCCTTTAAGGAGTCTTTTTGGCTCCGTGGCCGTGCGGTTAGCAACGTGATTCGTCTAGACGCATGGGTTATGGAGCGTGGGTTCGATTCCCGCCCCGGTAAGGAGAAAACTTTTCTTGGTCGGAAATTCTCCACCGGTCCACTGGGTGTTATGTGTCCTGTCCGTTGTCTAGGTGTTAAGTGTTCAGTCTGTACGACCTCTGTCCTTCAGTCTTCAGACCTTCAGTCTGTACGGTCGAAGACGGTGTTCCTGTCTTTTTTGGAATTTCTTTAGAAATTCATTCGAAAACTTTTTAAGAGTTCCTTTGAAAATTCCTTTAAGAATTCCTTAGAAAATTCCCATGGGAAATCTTTTAAGAGCTTCTATAGGAATACCTACGGACACTGTTTTAGGAATACATTCGGAAATCCCTTTTGAGAAAAACCTTTGGAATTTGATTTACGATTTTTTTTGAAATTCCTTCAGGAACTTATTTTTGTAATTTCTAATAAAAATTCTTCCAGTAATTCCTCAACAATTTTTTTTTGATACTCTAGGAAGATATTTTTGCTATTCTTTCGAAATTTCCCTATGGACATTCCTCCGGAAATTCCTTCAGCAACTCTTCCAGAAATTCCTGTAGATCTCCGAAAATTTCTTTTAAAATCGGGAATCTCTTCTGAAGTTCTTTTGGAATTTTTTTTTTTAAATCGTTGTTAACGTGTTTTTTAATTGAAAATAAGTATAACACTTAAATTCCCTCAGAAGTTTCTTCGAAAATTTCTTTAAAAATTCCTCCATATTATGATTCGTTCCGGAATTTTTCCTGCAGAAATTTTATATAGTTTAATGATGGAATTTTCTAAGGACTTCCTAGAGGAAGTTCCAATAGAGTTTCTGAAAAAAAGGCCTTTCCGGAAGGTTTTCTGAAGGATGAGTGTCCAAATTAATTCCTGTGGCTTTTCAAAAGAGAAGAAATTCCTGGAGGAAATTCCGACCCTATTCTTGAATGAATAACCAAAAGAGAACCTGAAAATAATTTCGAACAGAATTTAGAATAAAGGATTTTTTTAGTGGATTTTCCAAACAAATAGATTTTGGAATATAAATAGAAAATCCTATATTTCTCTAACAATTTCTTCGAAAATCTGGACAGTACTGAAACAAACTAAATTTTGACTCTAGAATCAAGACTACATGCCAAGAAAAACTCCCAACATATCGAGATTGCGGATATTCGGATATTCTCGAGAATTCCTTGAGAATCTACTGCAGGAGTTCCTTCAAAAATTTCTACAGATTTTTTCGTAAATACCTTAAATATTTCTCTAGAAAATATATTCAGGAATTAATTCGGTAAGACGTTAAGAAACTCATTCAGTATTCGCTTTGACAGAGCCGCGCTGTTGCCATCTAGCGGCGACGGACGTGTGCGTGAAATCACTGTTTTTCAATATGGTGAAGTATAGGAAGTATATTTTAAAATGCTTTTAATATGTTATTAACAGTGACATGTTGAAAACTTTTCAATACGTAGGGTTAGAATTTTGAAAAACTACATGTTAGGCTCCTCATCTACACATGTTTTTTTAATCTTAATAATTCAACTTTCGTGTTACCTATATGAAAGTAAATTAAATTTCTAACCCAAAAAAGTGAACAATTTTAGGCTAAAATGTGTTTTAACGCTTTAATAAGCATTTTAAAATTGACGTCCTATATCCCTTGCTGGGTGAAATAAAAAAGCATCAGCCGGCCCCCATTTTGTTTTCTCGCTTTCGTCAAGGCCAATACCTTCAAAAATTCTGTCAGGAATTCCATCGGGAATTTCTCCAGGAATTCCTTCAAAAAACGTCCACAAATGAAACCAGCTTTTTCTTTGAAATTTCCCTCAGGAATTGCTTCGAAACTTCTTAGGACCTTAGGAAATATCTTAAGGAATTCCTCTGGAAATTCTTATAAAAATTCTTCTATGATTGATTTTGACAATTGCATCAGGAATTCCTTCTGAATTTCTTTTTGAAATTGGAAATAAAAATTTCTACCCATGTAGATGGGTACACCTCCCCACAGTTGTAATGGATTTGACTCACCCTTCCTCAAAGAAGCCACCCCTCGAAAAGCTTAAAAAGGATTGCGAATCTATGAATTAGTCTGTTGGATTACACTGTTGAAAGGAGATTTTTTTCTTTCCCGCGGGCTTCGCATAAGTGTCTCATACAGCAGTGCATTGAAAGCAGAATGGTATTTAAATTCGACTGTAATATTGGGTAGAGCCGTATGCAGAGCAAGACTTAAACCAGAATGATGAATAGCTGTACATACTACTTTTGACAAATTCCTTCGGAAATTATTTTAACAATTCCTCTGAAACTTTTCCAGGTATTCCATAAGACATTCCATTCCCTCGAAATTCATCTAGTATTTCTTTCGGAATTTCCTCCGCCATTTTCATCCAAAATTCTAGGACGAATTTTCAGATATCAGATATAAATTCCAAAGGAATTACCGACATTCCTAAATTCCTCCAAGATTTTTTTTGGACATTCCTCCATGAATTCCTTCTGAATTTTCTCCAGCTATTCCTTCAGAAAATCCTCCAAAAATTACTACGAAGATAGATCCAGAAATTTCTCAAGACTCTAAGAAATATCTTCAGGTACTCCTTCAGAACTTTCTCCAGGACTTCCTTCGGAAAATATTTCAAGAAAACCCAGAAATTTATTTGGGTATTGTTTATCAATATAAAGTATTGCGTATTTATTTATAAGTCTGTTGGACTACACTGTTGAAAGGAGATTCTCTCTATCCCGCGGGCTTCGCGTAAGTTTTTCTAGTCTGCCTCGGATATTCATCTAGTATTTCCTTCGGAATTTTTTCCGCCATTTGCTTCCAAAACTCTAGGACGAAATTTCGGATATCTTCGTACCAATCCCTAGAGCAATTTCCAAGAGAATTCCTAAAGAAATTGCCGACATTCTTAAATTTCTTCAAGAAATTTGTTGGACATTCCTCCAAGAATTCCTCAGAATTTTCTCTGGGGATTCCGTCAGAAAACCATCCAGAAATCACTGCGGGGATAAATCCAAAAAATCCTCTAAACTCTAAGAATTTTCTTTGGTTATTCCTTCAGAACTTCCTCCAGGATGTCCTTTGGACATTATGTCAGGTAAACCAAGAAATTTCTTTGGGAATATTTTATCAAGTACAAGGAGGAGTGAAATAAATGTTCAATTTGATGGGTAACGTGTCTCATCGTGCTCCAGCCCCAGAAGGCAAGTTACCATTTTTGCATTCGCATGTCACAAGGCTATCACAAAGATACTCCATGCTCAGGGAAGTTTAAAAAATCCTACCAGACTGAGAATCCAAATCCAACTTTTATAGTGTTGACAAGTACCCGCGAATATAAGCACTAGACCAATTAATAAATGTAACATTCAAACCCCTTTAGAAAAGATTCCACATGAAGTTACATATAAGATTAGAAGCTCATCGCTACGCTCGTTGATTTGTAGGTATGTAGCCAAGAAGTTCTTGGATGACGTAGCATTTAATACGCCAATGCCGGTAAAAGTGACAGAGATAAAAACAAATCTGCTACAGGTATAATAGCTATTTAATTAATGCCGGATAGGTTGCCTTGGTCCGGTGGGTGCAAACGCAGTGCATACTGTGATTTTTGTGTTGGCCAATCGTCGGCGTGAAATACGAAATTCGGCGGCGTGGAGCCAATCGGCGTATGGCGCGCCGCCGATACCTTGACCGGCGTCGGCGTACGTCAATAAGTGTCGGCGGCGGCGGCGTGGCGCGGCGGCGCACAGGTCTACCAAAAGGCGCATTTCTGGGAAATAATCGGTTCTTTTCAGGACCACTATTCTAGAGAGGGTTGATCCGAGTAGAAATTTCTGCAAAGTACAATCACAAAACAAAATCACTTGGCGACAGAAATATCAATCGAACAATGTCCTTACGTGGTCCAACGATTACCTTGTACACAACCCTTTAGATTTCGCCAAGGGCGCCGGGAATCCACGCTACGGCTCTGCATATATCCCATCGTTCACCTTTTCAACAGTGGGTTCAATTTTTTGGAGGTGGTCGCAGTGTTGTCATACACGCTGTGCAAAAAATTCTGCTCTTTGATTTTACTCCATCTAAACGATTTTATAAGCTTAACCAGGGTTCGTAATGCTCACTCAATCTCAGGAGCACAGGATGCTCCCTCACCAAAATTTTCGGTGAGAAATCGCTTTTCGGGAAAGAAAAACGGCCTGGAGAGTGATAATAATTTTTCGCTCACTTCGATTGCCGCCAAACATTGGTTTGTTCTTTTTCTTTCATATTCTATTATTGTTACTATTCTGGGTTCGAATCCCGGCGCGGCCATACAATTTTGTAATTGTTCTGCGATAATTCTCGCGAAAAGTGAGTGAGAGGTAAAAGTGATGAAACGAAAAAGGATTTTCATCTAATAGGCAAGATTTTCGTTTATCTTCAAATGCTAATTCTGGAGAAAGATTGATGGGTGAAAGATGATCCTCAACATAACCAAAGAAAAAAGATCCTCCCTTGGCCCGAAAAACGCTTGCTTTGGTCTCATTGAAACGAAAAGTCGAAACCCTGATCTTAACTAAGTAAATGCAACAAATAACGTCAAACTTTCAAAAAAATGGTTGCCGATCGTCCACTCACAGTGCATTTAGTGTTGGGAGATAATGTTTCTGCATGATGATTTTAATTACATTTAGTCTATGTGATACATCTGTTTCTCTGTGACACATAGCTCTAACAGGATCGTTTTATTCATAATCGGTGCGATAAGGTTCAAGCCGTAAAAAGTTAATATTTCTGAAAATTTTTCGAAGAACATTAAAGTTTATTCTAGCAATAGTCGAGCCGGCAAACGTTGTCCTGCATAGTAGGCGAAAATGGGCGTTATGAACTGCCCATGCGAAACTTCCATGCGATTCTTAAGTTTTTCACGATTTACTCAGCCTTACTCGTTATTTTCGCATCCAAAAATATCATATAAACCTGTCGAAAACAATAACTAACATATTTTCTGAAGGAATGAAGAAAATCCATCTAGCCTTTTTCGAGTTATGCGGATATGAACACAGACCATTTCATTTTTATTATATAGGAGATAAATAAATATTCGTTCAAAATGTTCAAATTCCTGTAAATGGCATCCTGGCTCAGAGCTCTCTCAGATGATAACTGTGGAAGTGGTTTAGGGTCAGTGAAAATTTCTTACATGTAATGTGTGTCAACATGCATAATCGTTATGAAATTCAATAGTGATCAACTACCCTTTTCTTCTGTCGAATGCAACTTGTCGCGAGAGAATCGGTTATGAAAAATTATCTAATGTTTTTATGGAAATTGTGCAATCACATACACACATACATACACACACACACACGAACAGACAAACATTTGCCCAGTTCGTCGAGCTGGGGTCACCATGGGTTTCTGAACCTTCTATAAAAAGCTCGTTTTGGAGTGAAATGATAGTCTTTCGGTACAACTTTATTGTACGAGAAAGACAAAAATAAAAGAAAAGGAAAAACGAAAGAGAAAGATGGTAAGAAAAAAAAGAAGAAGAAAGAAGCGAGAAGGAAGCAGGAAGAAAAAAAGAAGAAACAAGGGAGAAGGAAGAAAGAATAAAGAAGAAGAAAGAAAAAGCCAAAATAAAGATGGAAGGCGGAAGACGGAAAATAGAAAATGAATTAAGGAAAAAGAAAGAAAGATAGAGAAGAGAAAAAACAGACTAATCAACCTAGCAGTGATGATGCCTTTCTCGTACATTATAAAATGTATCGAAAAAATCACATTAGGAAAATCTCAAAAATGTTCTTTAGGGGAAAAGATCACACTTTTTCGATCATTTTGTATGTTTATGCATTGATTGTACTGCCCTTCTACGCATAATTGTCCCATGTTACCCTTGATGAAAAATCTCAAACTCGAGTCAATTTGTCCCACTGAAAAAATGAAGTTGTTGTCTGATGATAATAGAGCCGAAAACCATTTAAATAAGTATGGATTCGTTTTATGTCCTGGAAAAGTGTTGCCTACGCTCATAACATCCCAAAAATATTTGTTAAATTTCAAGATCGAATCGATTCTTTAATTGGTGGGACAAATTAACTCGAGTATAGATTTTTCATTAAAGGTAACATGGGACAATTGTGCGTAGAACGGCAGTGTATTACCACCATTTTTGAAAAAAAATCGTTCTAAATTTTTGAAAACAACAATGATTTTTCAATAATTTTGAAATGCAATGTCCGATCGGGCAAATTTTCGAAAGCATACAATGAGACCGAATTCCCCGTCGAATGCAACTTGTTGAGTAAATCAGCCAATGCTAAGTTCCAAAAAGTGTGTATGCATAATTTGTACACATACCCACCTACGTCTTACACACACATACAGACATCACCTCAGTTCGTCGAGCTGAGTCGATCGGTATATAACACTATGGGTCTCCGGACTCAAAAGTTCTTTTTTGGAGCAATCATATAGCCTTTCAGTACAATTTTGTTGTACGAGAAAGGCAAAAAGGAAGAAGGAAAAAGGAAGAAATTGGAAAAAAATAATGAAGAATAAAGTATGAAGATGGAATAAGGAAGGCTGAAGAAGGAGAAAAAAAAAGGAAAAGTAACATGTTTTTAGCTTCTTATTTACCATTTCTAACATCGCATTTCTCATTAATAATTTCTCACTACTCACTTTTCATTTTTCACTTCACAATTTAGTGCGGAAAGCAAAACGATCGGCCGGTCACCGAAATTTGATTCTGCTTTGCGCGGGTGAGTAAATTAATCAGAAAGTGAATGCACGTGGCAGAAAGGCAGATCGGAGTATTTGAGCGTATGGTGCTCTGGACTATACTCGGTGGTAAACAGGAGAACGGCATCTGGCAGCGTCGCATGAACAATGAGTTATATATATTGTTAAGCTAATACAACACGGCAGACTTCGGGCGGCTAGACACATTATTCGTATGCCGTATTATGCCGGAAAGAATATCAAGGGGAGATAATATTTAGCACAGAACCCGGAGGAGGCCGTAGGCTTCGTGGAAGGCAGCGTACACAATGGCTTTTCGCAGACCTGAGGGCGCTAAACGTTCAAGGCTATTGGAAGCGATTCGCCTAGGATCGAGTCCAGTAGAGGGGATATTCCATTCGGCGTAGGTTCTTCGAGGAGTTGTAGCCCATCAAGTATCAAGTATTTTGAACCAGTCAAGTATTTTGTATTTCGAAAAAAAATTCTAAGGAATTTCTAAAGGATATCTGAAGGAATTTCCGAAATTTTTGTTTATTTTTTATCAGAGAGCATTCAAGCCCGAGACCGACTCGTCTCTTTGCGACGGAATTCTTGGCGGTCGATCAACAATGATGTCACAGGTTTTAGGGAGGGAGGAGGTCTAAGATACACTACGTATAAAAAATGCGTGACAGTGGGAGGGAGTCTAGAAAGCTCAAAAAATAGTGGACGTCATATTTGAATTGCCCCTTAAAGGAATTTCTAATGAAATTTCCAAAAACAAAAACAAGATTTCGCAAGGAATTCTTTTGGAAGCCTAACAAAATCTTCAGGAATTACCTACTGGAATTATTTCTGGAATTTGTCCAGGAATTCCTTTGTATATTTATCCACTTATTCATTCAGAAGAGCTTGTGTCCGTCAGTAATTAAAGAATTTGGGGGAAATCAGTTTCTTTACAGCATTTTTTTCGTATATAATTAAATTTCAGGTAAAATATTCAATACTAGTTTATTTGTGAACGCGGTAGCGCCCATGGCAAGTGTTTTTTGCAATATAAACGGTTCATTAATTCATGCATTAAAAAAAATCAAAATTATCAACGTCTGTTGTCTGTGATTTTTTTCATCAAATGCTGTGTCTGGTTGTCTAAGATTGTCACTGGTTTTGTTTTTAGCATCTGAATTGAATTGAATTGAAGAATTGAAGTGTCAAATATTTTATTTTTTGTGAGAATTTCCCCGCGTGCTGCATCTGGTTGGCTAGTCACCGGACAGACAAACAGGGCTATTATATATATGATGGTGGGTCACGTCTTCGATCATGTTCTCGACATTTAAAAAATCATAAAAAAGCGAACCAAATTTATTAGTCAGAGAAACCTTTGGCATTGAACCCTATTGTCAAACTGCAGAAAAGTAGAACTTTCCTTACATGTTTCGTATCGTGGGCGTCTCGATTTTTCGCCATACGTTAACCTTCATTCCACGCCCTACTTGTAACATCTGTTCGCTTTAGTGAAGAAGGGTCGATAGAATCACGGCATTACGATGATAGACCTAGTCTATCGTCATCGTTGCAAAAAAGTCGCTCTGATATTGAGGAACCTTCACATTTTATTGAAGCCACACATATTGCTATTCGATCATTTGATAAACGATCATTTATCGTAATTGCTGCTGCAATCCGTCGGTCCGAAAATTACCGGCATCATGATCCAGATCGTTGCAAATACAGTACCAAAATACCGAAGAAACCCAGAGAGAAAGAGAGTAGGGGGTCTTCTTTTGGTTGTTTTGGCCATTGAGACCAAGCATCGTCGTTCGGTGGTCAATTCAATTGCCAGCCCGTATATATAGACACGGTTGGACAATCTAAAGGTATCAGTGTGTATCCATACTGCAAATTAGTAACGTGTGATTGCAGTTTTCCAAATCTAGAATAAAAACCACTTTGAAATGAAGTTGGTGAGTTTGCGTGAACTGTTGCGTGATAACTTTTTAATTTCATCGACGTGCTCATAGAAAGAATGTCAAGCGAACAAGCAGGTTGAAATGAAACAAAGTGAAAAGTTAAAGTTTGTGTTCCAGTAAACTCAATTAAAAATGATATGAAGCAATATGGATTCGTTATTTAGAAAAGGGAAAAATACAATGAGTTCGTATCTACAATTACCGTAGACCAATGGTAATCTATAATTGTCAATTTATTCAATTTTCAATTGAACACCGGTAAATCATTCAAATTGAAATTATGTTATAAATAAAAGATAAACGGTAGAACATGAAATAGAGCCCACAACATTTGAAAGATCATAAAGATTTACAAAAAAGAAACTAGATTTGTGGATGCTCATAGAAGTGCAAAAACATCTCATTAATGAGAAAACAGTCTGGGGAAGACCATTTGGGCAGCACTCCCTATTCTCATCTGCAACGTTAATAACTCGACCGCATTCCAAATTGTTCGATTTTTGTACATCACTCGAAATCTACAGATACTAATAGTTTACCGAAAACCAAATAATTTAATTATTATACGCCAGAATAATAAACCTTGTTTATGGTAAATGCTGCCCAAATGATCCTTTATCCTACTCCATTTGATTTTACAACTTGCTTTTGCAGCTTGTCAAATTTGATGGTTTCGATTTCAATGGAAGGTTTGGCTTCAGCGTCTCGTACTTGATTCAGTTCGGATTGAGTAAAAAGCGAGGCACAAAGTGAAGAAAACAAATATTTCCATCAGCGAAAGAAATGTGGCGTAGGTTCGGAAACCAATGAATACTATACTCTTTCCCCTTTCATAAAAATGACTGCATTTATTTGAAACATCCCGAGGTTATCGAAACTTTATTGCCGGTAGGATTTTTATCGGGCAGGGAATCTTCTCGACCTGCCTGGTCACAAAAGTATTACCGTGTTATCCTCATGATAAACGAATGCAAAAAATGGTAACTTGACTAATAAATCTCGCAATTCATAACAGTAGAAGTACGTAATGAACACTAAGCTACAGGATGGCAATGGCCAGACCGCATCGTGCTTTCGTGCTGTGCGGTTCTTTCTCTTTGCGGAAGGAAGTTTTTAATACTACCCGAAGCTATTTTAATTTCAACGGTGCTTCTTAGCGCTATTTCTACCCACTGATCCCGTTACGATCTTTGCAAGGACCCGTGCCTTCGTTTTACGTTGGACCCGTTTGCGGAAGTAAAATTCCGACAAGCGGTGGTAATCCTGCAGGGACACCGTTCTGGGAAAAAACCTCTAAGAAGGTCACGTCTCCACGCTCAGCAATGAGTATTAATAAAACAAGAGGAAGGGGAGTCTCTGAATTCTCCACTTCCTTCAAAGAAACAAGGTTTCAAGACCGTCCTGCCCAAGCGCGGTAAAAATAGAAGGAAGCTGGAGACTTCAGATATTCCTTCTAAATCTAACGTTGACATTATTTCTTCTCCCATCGAACTGAGCAATCAGTTCGATTTGATTAATAACGAATTTGAGGAAATCGAATCTACCTCTAGCCCAGGTGATTCGATTCATGCGAAGAAACAACGGATTCCGCCAATTGTGGTATCTGTTGCCGAGTTTTCTGGCTTTCGGAATGAAATCTTGAGTAACCTTCGGGGGATCAAGGTTTCATTTCAGATAGCTAGGAAGGGTGACTGCCGCGTTTTGCCGGGATCCTTTGACGATCGCAAACGTCTTCTCCAGTATTTAACTGAGAAGCGCCATAAATTCTTCACATACGACGACAAAACTGAGCGATTGTTCAAAGTCGTCTTGAAAGGTCTGCCCAGTGATGACAAATCACTGGATGAGATTAAAATTGAAATTTCTGAATTACTTGGATTTTCACCAGTCCAAGTAATTAAGATGAAAAAGAAATCCCACTCTGGTACTTCCCAAAGGGCATTTCTCAAGAATTTTATTTAGTTCATTTTAACAAAAGTGAACTAAATAATATGAAAAGTTTGGAAAAGGCCTGTATTATGTCCCATGTCCGTGTTACATGGGAACATTTCCGCAGAGCCTGGGGAAATTTCCAAAATCCCACTCAGTGCCGTAAGTGCCAAAAGTGGGGTCACGGAACCAAACATTGCCACATGGATGCTAAATGCATGATTTGTGGTGGAACCTCTCACGCCAAGGACGCTTGTCCTGTGAGAGAAGATTCCAATAAATTTAAGTGTGCAAATTGTGGGGTAATCATAAATCCAATTTCTGGGAATGCCCTTCACGCAAAAAGTTTTGAATTCCCGTGCAAAATTGATGACGGAAATTCCAATCGGATCCCAGATTCGACGGGTAGAAATTTTCAAACGCTCAAATTTCGAAAACCAGTTACCGGTCGAGCAATTCATACCCACCACAATTCACAAACAAATTTTGCCGCTCGTCAACGGGTAGCAAGCACTTCAGTAAATTCCAATTTTTCGAATG